>NC_060276.1:83855093-84064971 GCF_021613505.1 Equus quagga
GTACACAGTTGTATATCTTAGTTGCATGTCCTTCTAGTTGTGGGATGTGGGACGCCACCTCAACGTGGCCTGACGAGCAGTGCCATGTCCGCACCCAGGATCCAAACCCGGGGCCGCTGCAGCAGAGTGCGCAAACTTAACCACTCGGCCACGGAGCCGGCCCGTCTTTTTTTTTTTTTTTTGTAGGGAAGGATTCACCCAGAGCTAACATCTGTTGCCAGTCTTCCTCTCTTTTTTTCCCTCCCCAAAGCCCCAGTACACGGATGTATATCCTAGTTGTAAGTCCTTCTAGTTCTTCTATGTGGGATGCCACCACAGCATGGCTACCGACAGCCGAGTGGTGTGGTTGCACACCCGGGCACCAAACCCGGGCCACTGAAAGGGTCAGAGCACTGAACTTTGACCACTAGGCCGTCAGGGCTGGCTGACCCACCATCTTTAGGTTGCCTTTTTCTTGTTTGCATGTTCGCTTTATTGCTGCAAACCTTTGACTGTTTTCCAGAGTTCTGACTAAGTTGGTTCTGACAGTTTCTGCTTGTTTTTTGATGTTTCTGGGGGGAGGATGAGAGCTTGGAGCTGCCTACTCTGTCATTTTGCTGACGTCATTGTGGGGGGTGAATTTCTCATCACCTGAAATATTTTCTCATTTTCTGTTATTCCTGACAAAGCTTTGACTGGATCCAGACCGTTTGCATCTGTTTGTTTTGAGGACAGTGTTGGAGGTTGGGGTGGCTTGCATGATTCTCAGTTCAAGAGCACCCTCTTTTCTCAGTGAGGCAAAGTGCAATTTCCTTAATGGCTGACGCTCTGGGCACTATGGAGCGCCACTGTGCATGCTCCCACTTGTTTTCATTTGTTTTGGTCATTCTTTGTCTTACGTGACCCTGAACTTCCCTCTAGTTTTTTCCCTTCACTACCCAATCTCCAAATGGTTTTTCCTCGCTGCTTTTTATCCTCTGCTCCCTCAGAGGCAATGTTTTTTTGTGACTGCCACCTTGGGTCCTACACATCTTTCCTATAGCTGGTGCTCTGTTAGATCTGGCCAGTTTGTCAGTATTTTCATACTTACGGCAGATTTTCTCTTTCTAAGCATGATTTGAGCTTATCCTTAGGCTCTCTGCTCCCCTCTTCTGTTCGCTTGACTGTTTTTTCAGACCCTTCTCACACTCCAGAAAGGTTTACAGCAGTAGTTTGAAGGCAAGCTGAGCTGGAAATTGGTATTTGTGTTTTACTCGTAGGTAATTAGAAATTTGTAGTAGTCTCCATATTCTATTACAAGTTATAGTGCAGGTGTAGGTTACGTGTGGTTTTATTTGTTCTTCATGTTGATCTGTATAGTCTTGGAGGATATGTGGCGAGATTTGGATTTACACAGATGCAGTTATTCTAGATTAACTAGAAACTCCTTAATTTTTTTTAAATAAAAAAACTTTTATTTAAAAAAATTTTTTTAATAAAAACAAGATATAATTTGTATACAGTAAAACAGACCCTCTTTAGCGTACAGTTCTGCAAGTTCTGACAAACTCGTACAGTAGGTGACCACGACCACAATGAAGATAGAGAACAGTTCTGTCGCCTCCCAATACTTCCCCTTTGTAGTCAGTCCCTTGCTGCACCCTGGGCCCTGGTGGTCACTGATATACTTTTGGTTTCTATAGTTTTGCCTTTCCCATAATGTCGTATAAATGGAATCATACAGTATGTAGCTTTTTGAATCTAGCTTCTTTGACTTAGCGTAATGCATCTGAGGTGCATCATGCTGTTGCCTGTATCATTCGTCCTTTCATTTTTATTGCTGAGTAGCATCACACTGTATGGATTCCAGTTTGTTTCTCTCTTCAGTGGTTGGACACCATTTGGGTTGTTTCCAGATTTGGGTGATTACAAATATAGCTGCTATATAAGTGTTCGTGTACAGATTTGGGGGTTTATATAAGTTTTCATTCCACTTGAGTAAATACACCTGTGAGTGGGATTGCAGGGTTGTATGGGAGTAGATGCTTAATTTCATAAGAAACTGGAAAACTGTTTTCCAAAGTGGCTGTGCCATTTTGCGTTGCTGCCTGTGATACACGAGAGTTGCGGTTGTCCCACACCCTCACCAGCAGGTTTTTTTCCCATTCTAATAGGTGTGTTGTGGTATCTCATTGTGGTTTTAATTTGCAGTTTCCTCTTGGCTAATGATGTTGGGCATCTTTGTATGTGCTTATTTGCCATTTGTATATTTCCTTTGGTGAAGTATCTCTCTTTTACCTTTTTTTGTTTTTTAGTTTTCAGAGTTCTTTATATATTCTCAATACAACTTCTTTGCTGGATATGTGATTTGTAAATATTTTCTTCCATTCGTGGCTTTTTGTTCTCTTAACAGTGTCTTTTGAATTTTGGTGTCACATCTAAGAAATATTTGGCTAACCTAAGGTTAAAAAGATTTTCTCTTAGGAATTTTATAGGTTTAGATTTTTTTTTTAAAGATTTTATTTTTTCCTTTTCCTCCCCAAAGCCCCCCGGTACATAGTTGTATATTCTTTGTTGTGGGTCCTTCTAGTTGTGGCATGTGGGATGCTGCCTCAGCGTGGTCTGATGAGCAGTGCCATGTCCGCACCCAGGATTCGAACCAACGAAACACTGGGCCGCCTGCAGCGGAGCGCGCGAACCCAACCACTCGGCCACGGGGCCAACCCCTATAGGTTTAGATTTTACATTTAGGTCTGTGATCCAACTTGAGTTAATTTTTATATATTTTGGTGGTATGCGTTGAAGTTCTTTTTTTTTCCTGCATATGGCTATCCAATTGTTCCAGCACCGTTTGTTGAAATTCAGAACTCCCATTTTCCATTGAATTGCCTTTGCACTTCTGTTGAAAATAATTTTTAAGTAGAAAGATATAAAGTACATTTAATTATAACATACATGAAGTGCAGTTTATAAGTGTACAGCTTGATGAATTACCACAAAGTGAATACACCCTGTAGCCACCCCAGGTCAACATCAGAACATAATTAAGACCTCCAAATGCCCACTGATGCCCTCTCCCAGTCAATACCACCCCTGAAGGTAATCACTCTCCTGACTTCTAACGTCATTGCAACGATTGGCCTTGCTGGTTCCCTTACTATGTATAGATAGAATCACGCAGTATGTACTCTTTTGATCTGGATTCTTTTACTCATCAGTACATCTGTGAGAATCATCTCTGTTGGATATGCAGTTGTAGTTCATTCATCTTCATCACCGCACAGTATTCCATTGAATGACTGTGCCACAATTTACCCATTGTGTTGTTGAGGGGCATTTGGATTTTTTCCACCATTTACTATTAGAAATTGTTTTCTAGAGCACATGTGCATGATTTTCTCTAAGGTGTGTACCTAAGAGTAGAATTGCTGGGTCATAGTGTATGCAAATCATTAACTTCAGTAAATAATGCCCAAACTGTTTCCTCAAGCAGTTATACCAGTTTATATTCCTACTAGCAGTGTGTGAGAGTTCCCATTTCAGCACAATCTTATGGTATTTTGATCTGCTTAATTATAACTTTTCTGGTAGACGCATAGTGGTGTCCCCGTGTGGCTTAAATTTTCACTTACCTGAGTGGGTTGAGTAAGGGGGTTGAGTACATTTCAGTGGTTACCTGAATGTAATGAGGTTGAGTGCATTCTCTTATGTTCATTCGTCATTTGGATTTTCTTTGTAGTGAAGTACCTCTTCACATCTCTTCTCTATTTTTCTCTGTTGTCTGTATATTTCTTATTGATTTGTACGGGTTATTTTATAGGTTCCAGATCAGATCCCTTTACCACTTGTGAATGTTGCAGATAATCTCCTCATCTATAGCTTGCCTTTTTACTGTTGTACTTTTTTTTTCAAGATTGGCCCTGAGCTAGCATCTGTTGCCAATCTTTTTCTTTTTGTCGTCTTCTTCTCCCCAAAGCGCCCCCCAGTACATAGTTGTATATTCTAGTTGTAGGTCCTTCTGGTTCTGCTGTGTGGAATGCCGCCTCAGCATGGCTTGATGAGCTGTGCTAGGTCCGTGCCCAGGATCTGAACTGGCGAAACCCGAGGCCACTGAAGCAGAGTGCACGAACTTAACCACTTGGCCATGGGGCTGGCCTCTCTTGTACTTTTAATCTTGTAACATTTATAAGTCTTTTCTTTTTGAGTAGTGCTTTTCACGTCTTGTTTTAGAATTCTTTCCGTACCCCAAGACTATGGAAACATTTTCCTATATTATATTCTAGACACTTTATTGTGTTACCTTTCTTTTTTTCTCCCCAAAGCTCCACTACATAGTTGTATATCCTAGTTGTAAGTCTTTTTTTAATGTGTGTGTATGTGTGTGTTACCTTTCACATTAGATTTATAATTTACCTGTAGCTGAGTTTTGTGTATGGTGAGAGTTAGGGGTTAAATGTCATTTTTCCCATATAGATATCCAGTAACCCATCCACATTTATTTGAACCCATCCTCATCCTCTCCCCATGCTTTGCAATGCCAGCTTTGTCATAACTCAGGTGTCCATACATATTTGGATTCTCTTTTTAGTTCTACTGGACTATTTGTCTATCCTTGTGCTAATACCACATTGTCTTACATATTCTATTACTTAATGGAATAGTTTTTCTGTTATGATTCGTGATTTTCCCACAAAGTAGGCATCCTGTGTTAAGTCATCATCGTGAACTGGGAACTCAATCAGAAATCCTCATCACCCAGTGGTCAGCATTTTAGAATAAAAGGCATGTGCAATTACAGGGACTTCTAACATTTGAGGACGTCGCTGTGGATTTCACCCAGGAGGAGTGGCAGTACCTGAACCCTCCACAGAGGACCTTATACAGAGATGTGATGCTGGAGACCTATAGCAACGTGGTCTCCGTGGGTAAGAATGGCTCCCTCAGGTAATTGCGCTGTTTATTATTATTGTGTCTGATAGAGGGCCTTTCCTTTCTCAATTTCGGAACTCACAAGTTTCTGAACTGCTTAAAGAGTTTGACATTGAATTCCAGAGGTTAAAGTTCCTTTTCCCCCTTTGCTTTCCTGTCAGGGTGTTTGTGAGCTCAAAACCCAGGTGAAATGGTTTGACTTGCTACTGTGTCAAGTGACAGGTCCCTTGTGCTGTCCCAAACTCCCCCTTCCTCTTTCTCGGAGGCTCTGAAGACCAAGGAGGTATCGCTGTCATTTCTCATTAGCAGGGCAGCAGGTTACCAAACCAGACCTCATCCTCAAATTGGAGGTGGAAGAGCCGTGCCCAGCAGAAGGAAAAATCCCAGTTTGGAGCTTTCCAGGTAAGTGGATTGACCCAAGCTATGGGGACATGAGGTCCCAGCTTGTCAGTCAAGGCTGAGGGTCTCTGAAAGGGCTTTCAGGAGTATCTTGGAAAGGTCATGGCCCTTTGATGCTGTTGGAGGACAGGGACATGAACACCTCAGACATAAGGCTGACACCCTCTCCCCCTGTCCCACATCTTCCAGACCATTCTCCTTAAGTGGTGCTCACCCACAAGTTTCTGCACAGCTCCTTTTCGCGGTATATAAGTGTCGTGTAAATGCCAATCCCCTTGTCCCCCAGCCCTGCCCCATTTCTCACTGCCGTATCTGAAGCCAGGCTGCATTAGTCACAGGCCTAGACGCTAATGTTCTAAGTCCAGATTAGACTACCTGCTTCCATTTAGCTTAGATAGTCCCATCAGATTTGCTCTCCTAAAACATCTTATCTCTTTTTAAAAATAGCTTTATTGAGATATAATTCACATACCATACAATTCATTCTTTTGAAGTATACAAATTCAGTGATTTTTAGTATATTCACAGAGTTGTGCAACCATCACCACTATCTAATTCTAGAACGTTATCATTACCCCTAAAAAGAGACCCCTATGCCTTATCAGTCACTCTCCATTCCCTCCTTCCTCCAGCCCCTGGCAGCCACTAGTCTACTTTCTGTGTCTGTGGATTTGCCCATTCTGGACATTTCATATAAATGAACCATACAAAATGTGGCCTTCTATGTCTGGTTTCTTTCACTTGGCATGTTTTCAAGGTTCATCCATATTGTAGCATGTATATAATTTTGTAGCATGGATATAATTTTGTTTATCCATTTTGTTAACACATTTTCTTTATCTGTTCATCTGTTGATAGACATTTAGTTTCTTTCCACTTTTTGGCTATTACAGATAATACTGCTATGAACATTCATGTAGAAGTTTTTGTGGTGATGTATGTTTTCATTTCTTTTGAGTACATACATAGGAGTGGAATTGTTGGACCACGTTATAACTGTGTGTTTAACATTTTGTGGAACTGCTAAACTGTGTGAATATCCTGTTCCTCCAAAATTTTTACCCAGTAGCTTTTAACATTCACTGATGATTCTTGCCTGAATTAATTATTACTAAGATAGTTGGTAAAAATGGTAAATTTTCTATCATTCCTTCTACATTTGTAAGTTGGCGCTCTTCTGTAAAGAACTCTCCCTCGTCCTATCTGCATTAATTAATTAATTTTAGTATCAGCATAGGCACATAGGTTTTTATTTTTCAGTGTGTTATAATCCGTTCCTGTCTACTGTTGTTATTCATTTTGATGTTCAAATTGTCTTCAGTTTGCTAGTAGGAGTCCCTTCAGCTGACTCCTCTGTCTTTTGACATGTCCCCATCATTCTTTGAGCACTTTCTGGCGGGTTCACAGTGTACTTTCTGCATTTCAGAGCTGGAATCAGCAGCTTCTCCCAGGATCCCCAGTCCCTTTAGTGAGGAATGGTGCTGGGAAATGAGGACTCGGTGCTGGGTGTGCTCGTAGCTACTCGGGTCCTTGTTTCTTAGAATCGACAGATGATTCCCCTCCATCTGTCTTTTTCCCCTTGTATTTTTTTTTAAAGATTTTATTTTTCCTTTTTCTCCCCAAAGCCCCCTGGTACATAGTTGTATAGTTTTAGTTGTGGGTCCTTCTAGTTGTGGCATGTGGGATGCCGCCTCAGCGTGGCTTGATTAGCAGTGCCATGTCCGTGCCCAGGATCCGAACCCGAGAAACCCTGGGCCACTGAAGCAGAGCACGCAAACTTAACCACTCAGCCACGGGGCCGGCCCCTCCCTTGTATTTTTTTAAGAAACTGAATCATGCCATTAGTTTTCTGCATTCTGGATTTAGCTCATAAGTACCCCATGGTGGTATCTGACATATTCCTCTGTCCCCTCTTTTTCTTGTAAATTGGTAGTTAGATCTCAAAGCTTCATCACATTCAGGGTTTTATTTTTTTCTTTTAGCAAGATCATTTCCTAGCTGGTGTAACATACTTCCATCAGGAGGCATTGTAATGCGTGGTTGTCTCTTTTTTCTATGTTATGAGTCATTGGTGATGATTGCTTAGATCCATTAATTAATTAATGGTTGCAAAGTGGTGATATTCTAATTCTGTCATTCCTTCTTTGTTATTAGCTGGAATATTTCTATAAAGAGGGATTGCCCTCCATCTATTATTTGGTTAGATGTTAGTTACATATGAGTTACATATTGTACAGAATAGGTACATAGTAAACATATGAGTTATATATGTTTTTCCATTTATTTACCAGTTTTCAAAATAATGAGTTGGTTTTGTAGCATCATTCAAAGGTGACCAGTATGTCTTTTTTTGAGTATCACTTATGGACTTATGACTTTAAACATTTTTCTGTTTTAATCCATTGCCTTATCCTTATTATGAATCACACTGCCCCATCTCTGGCCAGTGGAAACCTCTTCAAAGTGCTTCCTGAGTCTTTGATAGCTTCTTTACTTTCTGGTGTTACAAGAGTTCCAGGCTCATTTTATATATTTCCTGTCTCTGACCTGGAATCAGCCATTTCTCTGAGGAGCCCTGGTTCTTTGTAGTGGTAAATAATGTTTTGAGACCACAATTTCGATATTAGGGAATTGTTTCTAGGCCTTTCCATTGACCGAGCTAGGAACTATATAAAAAAAGATTTTTAAGAGAAAATACATCATGTATTCAAATTGATATTTCCAAATCAAATTCTAGACCTAAAGATTGTTAATTTCCTAATCTTATATCTGATGGTAGTACTGTTAGTATTGTTCTGAGACTGCTGAATGTGTATAGTGGGTGGAATCAATTGCAGTAATCATGTTGGTGCCGTTGAGAATCAAGACTTTTCAGCATGGTTGTTAGGACATACAGATGAAGGGGTATTTAATATTATTAGGGGATCCTTTTATATTGAATTTTACTTTATGATTATATGAAATATTTATAAAATATTTACTTTGTTCCAAAGTCAAATCTCGAAAACAACGTATATTTAAGAAGTCCAGCTTCATCCCCTGTCCATCCCACTCCCTTCCTCCCCCCAAAGGTAACCACTTATGAAAATTTAAAGGTTTATCTTTCCATTGTTTTTTACACTATGAGCCTATATAAATATATATCTCTATATTTGTTTCCTTCCTTAGAAAAATGTTAGCCTACTATGCATAGTTTTATTCATCTTCTTTTTTTCACTTAATATTCAAGGACATGGTAAACATATTGAGATATTCCTTACTTCTTTTTATAGTAGTGGCTCCTAATAATCATAATAGTAGTAGTTGTTGTCATTGTTGTAGTAGTAGTAATGTAGTAATTGTTCTAGTAAACGTTTGAAAGTACTTGCTATGTGTCATGTATACCCTGTTATAAGTAAGTGGATCCCATTAATAAACATTTGGGTGGGCACTGTTAGAATTCATGTTTTCCAGGTGGGAGAGTAAGATACAAAAAGGTTAGGGGCTGGCCCCGTGGCCGAGCGGTTAAGTTCGCGCGCTCCGCTGCAGGCGGCCCAGTGTTTCGTTGGTTCGAATCCTGGGCGCGGACATGGCACTGCTCGTCAGACCACGCTGAGGCAGCGTCCCACATGCCACAACTAGAGGAACCCACAAAGAAGAATGCACAACTATGTACCGGGGGGCTTTGGGGAGAAAAAGAAAAAAAAAAAAAAAAAAATCTTTAAAAAAAAAAAAAATAAAAAAAGATACAAAAAGGTTAGATTACCTGCCTAAGGTCGCAGAGCAAGTGAAAGGCTGAGGCAGGATTTGATCCTGGGCTAGAGAGCCCATGAGCCTAGCACGCCTGCTACGCTGCTTCTTACTACCCAACGAAGTCCAGATTCAGTAGGTCCTTGGTGGAGCTTGGGTCCCACCAAATGCATTTTGTAAAAGCTTTTCCTGTGACTCTGATTTTCACTCCTAGTTTAGAACTAGTGCTTTACTATCCAAAGAAAGGAAGTAATAAGAAGAGAAACCACAGATGCATGATCCATTTTAAAATTCAGTATTACTATTGTAAATGTTATCCTTATTAAATCTAAGTGGTAATATGAGTAGTTATTGTACTCTTTTTTCAACTTTTCTGTATGGTTGAATATTTTCATATAAAACTTTAGGGAGAAGTGAGAAGAAGAGTAAACTACAAAAAAGGATAAAAATTCAGTATATGTGCAAAAAGTATTTACCATATTTTATGAACTTGAAGATACCGTGGATTTAAGACACACCACTAAGAAAGAAAAATTGCCACCAGTTAATTTTTGACATGTCATTGATTGTAAGGTGCATCTGGATTCAGATATGTTAAAATGTGGACTAATATACATCTTGCAATTGATGAAATGTGGTATATTAAAGGCAACACTTTGCAATTTTAATTTTCTAAATGAGTGGTACAGATGACCAACTACTTTAGAAGATAATAAAAATTAGTTATAGAGCAAGAGCAGGGTAAACTTTTTTGAAAAGACTGAACTGCCTCTTGAAAGTTTTCTATATTCTGAATAGAGCAAAATGTGGAGGACTGGGGTATGTCGGTGGTGGAACATGCGGAAGGGTTTGGAGTTAATAAGAGACATAGTTGTCAGTGGAAATAGTGTAGACAGGTGCAGAAGGTGGTGTCGAAGAACTGTGAATGCAAGCTTAGATGGATAGAAAAGTGAATCCAGATTGGGCAAAGATCTTTAGGTTTTTCTTTGTTTTGTAAGACTAATTATTCTACATCTTTCTCTCATTTACTGAGAATGTGGATTCAGGATTCTTGTAAGATTTGAGTCCACAATTCACACAGTTGCATTTCTACCTAGGTGGAAATAGTATAAGTCAGGTACAGTTAAGAGTTCATATGATAAATGAAGGTAAGGGGTGATAAGGTCCTCAGAGTTGATGGAAATCAGAGATAATGCAGAAGTGGAGGTAAGAAAGACTGAGGCGTCAGGGTGAGATTGTTCTTGGTAACACAAAGGCTAGCAGGTGGGAGTTTAGTAAAAGAACAGGATTCGATGGTCAAGATTCTCTCTCCAGGAACTCTGATAAAATGAGATAATAGTAACAGCTTTCATATGGCATGGCATTTCTAAAGAAGGTCCATTCTATAATGTTAAAGTATAAAAATGGTTTACTGTACTTCTTTCTAGAAGAAGCCTGCCAAGTTGATGAACAGATTGAGAGACAGCACCAGGATGATGAAGATAAATGTATCTTGATGCAAGTTGGATTCCCTGATGAGAAAACAGTTACCACCAAGAGTGACCATGACTATAATGAATTTGGAAGCACACTTCACCTGAGTACAAACCTTGTCGTTTCAATACAAAGACCCCATAAATATGAGTCATTTGGAAATAATATGGTAGATAATTTAGACTTATTTAGTAGAAGCTCTGTAGGAAAGAAACATGATAACGGATGTGCAAAATTATTCTTCCATACTGAGTACGAGAAAACAACTCCTGGAGTGAAACCCTATGGATATAAAGAGTGTGGAAAGGCCCTCAGGCGAAAGAAAGGTCTTAGTCTACATCAGAGGATTAAAAATGGAGAGAAGCCCTTTGAATGTACTGCATGTAGGAAAACCTTTAGCAAGAAGTCACACCTCATTGTACATTGGAGAACTCATACGGGAGAGAAACCCTTTGGATGTACTGAATGTGGAAAAGCCTTTAGCCAAAAATCTCAGCTCATCATACACCTGAGAACTCATACAGGAGAGCGACCCTTTGAGTGTCCGGAATGTGGAAAAGCCTTCAGAGAAAAGTCAACTGTCATCATTCATTACAGGACTCACACAGGAGAGAAACCTTATGAATGTAATGAATGCGGAAAAGCCTTCACTCAGAAGTCAAACCTCATTGTCCATCAGAAAACGCACACAGGAGAGAAGACTTACGAATGCACTAAATGTGGGGAATCTTTCATACAGAAGCTTGATCTAATTATACATCATAGTACTCATACAGGGAAGAAACCCCATGAATGTAATGAGTGTAAGAAAACTTTCAGTGATAAGTCAACTCTCATTATACATCAAAGAACTCATACGGGAGAGAAACCTCATAAATGTGCTGAATGTGGGAAGTCTTTCAATGAGAAGTCAACCCTCATTGTGCATCAGAGAACTCATACAGGAGAGAAACCCTATGAATGTGATGTGTGTGGAAAAACTTTCACCCAAAAGTCAAACCTCGGTGTACATCAGAGAACTCATTCAGGAGAGAAACCTTTTGAATGTAATGAATGTGAGAAAGCGTTCTCTCAGAAATCCTATCTCATGCTACACCAGAGAGGTCATACAGGGGAGAAGCCCTATGAGTGCAATGAATGTGAAAAAGCATTTTCCCAGAAATCATATCTCATTATACATCAAAGAACTCATACAGAAGAAAAACCCTATAAATGTAATGAATGTGGCAAAGCCTTCAGAGAAAAGTCAAAGCTCATTATACACCAGCGAATTCATACAGGAGAGAAACCCTATGAATGTCCTGTATGTTGGAAAGCTTTTAGCCAGAAGTCACAGCTCATAATACATCAGAGAACACACACAGGAGAGAAACCCTATGCATGCACTGAGTGTGGCAAAGCTTTCAGAGAAAAATCAACATTCACAGTACACCAGAGAACTCATACCGGAGAGAAACCCTATAAGTGTGCAGAATGTGGGAAAGCCTTTACCCAAAAATCAAACCTTATTGTACATCAGAGAACACATACAGGAAAGAAGGCCCATGGGAAAGGCCACACCCGAAAGTCAAAGCTCATTGCACACTAGAGAGTAAATCGACAGTGCCTGTTACATACACTGAAGGAAAGCTTTGTTGATTTAATTAACATTTTAAAAGTATGTTCTGACTTCTGGTTTAAATATGGGGAGTAAAATCAGCCTTTTCTTTTCATCTCAGGCTTCACCCAAAAGCTACAGGGGGAAAAAGCAGCAGAAGTGTAATCTCTGACAAAATTAGAAGAGAGCTGAAACCCTGATGAGAGGGCTGCCAGAGGCAGAGGAACTCAAGTACCAGCACAGGAGACTCAGAACAGAGAGAACTCTCATGGCTGCAGATGTGAGACGGGACTGGGAAGGAGTCTTAGCTGGGGTTCAGGCTATACCCTGAGGGCAAGACTATACACATACACAACAGCAGTACCAGAGGGCATGGGCTGCTGGGAGGTAGGAGGTCTCCTGGACCCATTTGGGGTCTGAGAAGAGACAGGCAGGGGCTTCGACAAGGAATCACTCGGACAAGCCGTACTTGCAGAAAGTAGCTTGTGCTCACAGGAGGAGCAGTTGGCGGGGGCTAGGGCAAGAGAAGGGAGTGCTCCTTGTGAAGGACCCTACAGCTGCCCCTGTTTGCTGACGTGGGAGATGTCAAGTTGAAACGACTACCAAATGGAAAAAAAAAATCCCAGTTGTAAGAAAAACTCTGATCTGCCCAGAATGCGGCCCCTGTTTCTTCTACCACATGAACCTCCAGAAAACATCAAGTCCAGAAAAAACTATTCAAAGTGGAATGATTCCAAAGTAATCAAAACCATGAATGCACATGGCTTGTGAGCCAGCAGTCCCCCTTCTAGGAATGTATATACTCATGCATGTACAGAATGACGAACACAGAGGGATTCACTGATCCACTGTTTATAAAAACAAAAGGTGGAAAGCTGTCCAAATGACACCACCAGGGATCTGGTTCCTGAAATCCTGGTACATTCATACAGCAAACTCCTAGGTAGACAAAAATGCATAAATATATAAAGAGAACTTGGACACCATTTGTGTAGTGATGTGGGATGGTCTCCAGCATACATTATTAGGCGAGAAAAGCAAGGTGCAGGATAATGAATATAATATGCTACCATTTGTATCTAAAAAGGAGAACCAATAGTAAGTACATAGTTGAGTGTATATGCACAAACTATCTGGGGAAGGATACACGAGAAGCTGGGAACCCTGAATACCTCTGGGAAAGGGAAGGGGAAGTGGGTGGCTGGGAGGATGGAATTGGGAGGGAGACAATTGTATACCCTTTGATAACTTTTGAAAATTATAGTATGTGGATGTACTACCTTTTCAATAAATAAAACTTTTTAAAAGGCATATTTCTATCACTGTTATAATGAAGTCAGATTCTAGATACAGGATTTCATAATATTTAATACAGATATGCTAAATGTGGAGTTTAAGTTTTTGGAGTGAATAAATTGCATAATCAGTCATAGAGAATGGTAGATAACCAATCAGTTCCAAAGGCACACAGGCATTACTTTCCTGAGGCTGCCAGAGAAACTGATTCTTGTCCTGGTGGCGTAGTGGTTAAGTTCACGTGCTCTGCTTCGACAGCCCAGAGTTTGCTGGTTCGGATCCAGGGTGCAGACCTAGCACTGCTCGTCAAGCCACGCTGTGGCGGCGTCCCACATAAAATAGAGGAAGATTGTCACAGATGTTAGCTCAGCAACAGTCTTCCTCAAGCAAAAAGAGGAAGATTAGCAACATATGTTAGCTTAGGGCCAGTCTTCCTCACAAAAAAATAAAGAAATAAAAAAATAAAGTGATTCTCCGGTCAGATGGGACCACATTATGCAAACCTAAAATAATTGAAACTGGAACACATTTCTTCTTTAGTATGCACAGTGAGAGCTATGAAAATATCCTGTACTAAAGGCCACCAAGGTCTTTCCATATCTTAACAAAATAATTTAAATTACTTCATTCATATGTGTGTGTGTATTCTTTTTACAAGAGAGATAAAGCATGAATCCAGGGAGAAGTTGAGTAACTTACCCCCCAGGTCACACTACTGTTGGTGACAACATTTTCCAAAGTGAGAGATTGAGAGCCATGGTCTGAATGGACACAGCCAAAGACCACATAACACGTCTGCTCCAGAGCAAGAGGTCCAACTGTGTGAATGACTGTGTTTGTGGCCCTCGTGCCTCTGTGGTTTTTCACTGGGCCATCTCTGTGGTGGAACTGGGCAGCTCAAGCTGTGTAAAACCTGGGCATGGTCAGTGTTTGGACTGAACAAAACAGGTGGGTGAATGAGACCTGAGACCCTGCCTGTGCCCTCCTAGGCCTTATTTTTTCCCCTAAATTACCCTGCAAGATAATAAGCTGTGGGCTTACTTTTTTATGAGCTATGTAAGCCAGACATGTCACATTTAGTGTCTTTCCAGGGAGAAGGAAGCTCGGGGAAGAAATGTGGGGCTGACTTCCTTGCTCCTGGTGCAGTCTGCTGAGAGGATGCCCAAGGGCTAGAAGTGAAGCGTTTCATCTTCCTGCTGATAAGGAATATTCCTGGGGTTTCAGGCCCATCAAAGGTCATCCTGAAGTGGGGTGAGGATGGGGGTCAGATCTTGCCATTTCAGGTTAATCTTGGACTCCTGCTTCCTGGACACAGATGCCAATCTGATGGGCCACATGTGGGTGAGTGGGACATGGACCTAGAGGGGAATAGTGGGGGTGTACGGCAGGATGTAGATAAATGAACTGGAGTGAACTAGGGGAAGAGGTGAGGGTAATGAAGGGCCAAGTGTGGGGGAACGGGGTAATAAGGGGCAGAGTAGAGGTGGATAGGGAAGAGTAGGGAGAAATGGGGGAAGTATCCAGTGGAGCGAGTTACTGGAGAAGAAACAGTTGAACGTCAGAAAATATGAGTAATGCTGGGGAGAGTGGGAGTGAGGAGAGTTTAAGAGAGTGGGTGTTGGAAATGCGGACAGAATGGAGTAAACTGGGAGTGATATGAGGCACAGTGGGAATAATGGTGAATGGGGCAGAGTAAAGAGCAGTCAGGCAAGTGGCAAAATGAGGCAGAGCATTAGCGAGTGCAGAGAGGAAGAGTAAGGGCCATCAATGTGGGGCAGACCGCTGGCACTGGAGAGTGACGAATGCTCTGTGTGGAACAGGGATCGGGCTGTAGGGTCTTGGGGTCTCAGCGATGCAGGATCTCGTGGTGGTGGCGATGAGTTGGTGAGGACTGAGTGAGTGGAGGAGGCAGGAGGTAGTCACTGGGTTTCTGCACAAAGAGGAGCTGCCCCAAGGACCCCACGGTGACCACAGGTATACAGGATGGGACAGCTTGTGCTTGGGACACAGCGCTCAATGAACATCCCCTCTGTGTTCCATGTTCCTGTTGTCGTCATTTATATACACTCAGGGAGAGGTCCCACCACAAGTACGTCCCTGATACCTCCCCCAAATCAGCTCTGTTGTGCCTTTAGGCTGGCCCCAAGTCCTGCCCCCCATTATTTCTGCCAATTATGAGTCTTACTGCTTTAGCTAAAACCTCTAAAGTGATACTCATTATGACCCCTCTTCGACCTGTTCTCTAGGACCCTCAAGACTAGCCTGGGATCCCTAAGTTCAGCCCTGTGACCCTTGACTGGTCCTATAACCATCCAGATCAGTACTGAGACATCAATATTTTAACCAATTATGTTGTATTATTGTCTTATTTCTTTAGGAAAAATCTTCAAACTATGAATCTGATATGAAAAATTCCCTTGATATATTGATGGACTGCAATATACTACCAGGCAAGCTATTCCAGAGGTCTCAGAATAGAAAGGCTCACAGACCAAAATAAAATGCTCAAGTCATGTGGCTTATTAAATCAATTTAAAAACACAAAATATATTTTTAAAAAACCACCAAGATGCAAAGGGAAAGAGATGAGGTAAGTTAACACACTTAGGATAGGGTGCAAACAGGCCGAAGGGCCCCATTTCTTGAATCCTTTGTTATGTAATGTTCGAACATCCTGTCTCCGTCTCTCTCCCTCTGTCTCTCTCTCTCTCTCTGTTGCATCAGCCTCATTGGTTACGAGGACCAGACTTGAGGTTTGAACAAGGGATCCAATCAGACTGAAGGTGCCCAGGACAATGACACACCCCACTTGCCTCAGCTATAGCTCACCAATTAGCCTCCTGCACAGTCACGGGTTTTATCTGTGGTCAATAGAACAATACTGAGTGTCACCAATTCGTGGCTGATTTGAATAAAATGTAGCTGATGGCTCAGGTGGTAAGATACCTTATGACTTGATCTTTGCATTCCTTTCTATGTTTAAGTAACACTCTTGTTTGTTCCTTCATATACTCCATTTATTCTATTTATTTTTAATGTATCCTACAAGCTGCTACCTTGTTGACTATATTTAACACACCTTATGAATTCTGCCTGTGTCTCAAAAGCTGCTTGCTTATTCATTATCTCTACTTCACACATCTTGAGTTTTGCTCATATCTTAAGCTCCTAGCTTACTCACTATCTATGCTTAATGCTTCTGATGGGTTTCCTCCAACACATTTGTTTTCCTGTCCTCTAGAGCACAAGCAATAGAGAAGAATCAAAGGAAGTTCTTTGAAAAGATTAATAAAAGTGAGTAACCCTAGACTGATCAAGAAGAAAAAATACAAAATTTCAAATCAGGAATGACATAGTGGACTTTACCACAGATTCTATAAACATTAAAAGCATAATAAGGGAATTATGAAAAAACTTTACGCCAATAAAGTTGACAATTTAGTCAACGTAATTAATAAAGGAGAAAAATTACATAATCTACAGATGCAGAAAAAAGGGATCTCATAAAATTCAACACCCATTCATAATATAAATTCTTAGTAAACTAGGAATACGAGACAATTTCCTTAGTCTGATAAAGGGTGTATTAAAAAAAGACATAGTGAAACTTCATGGCGACATGGTAAAAGCTTTCCTCCTGAGATTAGGAATGAGACAAGGATAGCTGCTATGCCCACTTCTATTCAACACTGTACTGGAGGGTTTAGTGAAACAGCAAGGAAAAGAAGAGGAGAAATGACTGGAAAGGAATAAATAAATCTCTCAATCTCTGCAGATGATATGTGTACACAGAAAATCCAAAGGAATCTATAGATAAATTGTTAGAATAAGTGAATTTAGCAAGATTGTTAAATATAAGCTCAAATACAGAAGTTTTTCTTTGTACACGTAACAAACAACTAGAAAACAAAGACACCATAGCTTCAATCTGGGGGAACAGAGAGAAACAACTGATGGGGCCATACAACAGAGATCCTTGAAAGAAGGAGTTCAAATGTGGCTGGAATCCAATTGTAAAACACAGGGAGAAAACACCCTGAGGCTTCTCACAAGGATGAGAGAAGGGAATAAAAGAAACAAGTCACAAAGCTAAGGACAGATCTATAAATGTCTGAATACATAAGGAAAGGAACTGAAGACAACTGGACGAAGGGAAAATGAAAAGGCCAGGGAAAGGGAGAATGACCTAGAAGGGCTCATTCCAGCTGAAGGAGGCAGGGATCAGATCCTGAGGACAAAGAAGGCAGGCATAATTGTTCCTCAAAGCTAAGCAAAGAATGGGAGGAGATACATGGAGAGGTCATTTACTCTGAGGAGCTCACATCCATGTCCTATAACCACCAGAGGCCTACCTCCTCTCCGTTAAGGAATACCAATGGCATGTCAAAGGAACTTCCCCCTCACCACCTGGGATCTTCCAATCCACCATCCCCAATCTTTCTAGTTCTCACTCGCCTATGCAACTTGAGATTTTTCTCTCTGCCATCCGAGTCTCTTCTTTCTCCAACGTGAAGATCACGTCTGGTTTGGTAACTTGACACCCTGTAAGAGGACATGAATCAGGATTTAAGGCACCTGCTTGGGCTAAGGGCCTCTGAAAACAGAGGAAGGGGCAGCTTCAGGGACTACACGACGAAGCTGCCCAATTATATCCTGGTGAAGTCTGGCCATTTCCTTTGGAAGGTGAGAGAACAAATACTTCCTCCAGCATCCAAAAGGGATGAGGAATCTTTCACCTCTGAACATTTTCAGCTCTTCAGAGGTAAGAAGATCCCATACATCTTTTCCTCATCACCCAGGGATGATGTTGGTTTGCAAGCTTGCCCCCATATACGGAGGGGAAGGAGAGACCAAAGAAAGAGGCAGACCACTCCAGATTGGTAGATGGCAGAGGTTTTTTTTAAGATTTTATTTTTCCTTTCCCCCCCAAAGCCCCCCAGTACATAGTTGTATATTCTAGTTGTAGGTCCTTCTAGTTATGGCAAGTGGGACGCCACCTCAGCGTGGCCTGATGAGTGATGCCATGTCTGCGCCCAGGACTGGAATTGGTGAAACCCTGGGCCGCCAAAGCGGAGCGCGCGAACTTAACCACTCAGCCATGGGGCCGGCCCCTGGATGGCAGGTTTAATAAGCAAAGGAGCTTACTTATAAGGTTTGTCCTGGGCGGCCACAAGGTGAGTAGATCTCTGCCCCCCGCCTGCCAGAATCTTAAAAGTTCATATAGAGGCCATAACTGGTTCAATCACATACACCATCCAGATGGTCTCAGCAACACATTGCTCTCTCAAGGCTGCATCCTTGGGAACAGTGGGCAGAATGTACGTTCCAAGGACAGGGGAGGGGGTAAGGAGCCTTTCATTGTCCAGGTCCAGCTCATGGGTCAACCAGTGGTAACATCCTCTTTATGACCTCCAATACTCCACCCCTCATGACCAGCTCTTACAATCTTACACGCTCCCCTCTTCTGCCATGTGCCTTGAGCAGTCAGCAAGGGGTTTCATGGAGCATAGGTGGCTCATTTGGAGGTTATGTGGCTGTATCGGAGGCAGATGCCCCAGCAACAGTATAGGCACATGTAAGAGAAACACAGATTAACATAATTCTCAAAACAAGTAACAATTTTTTCCACCAAGAGCCCCATGATCCAAACCACTGATTTGTTAATTCCCCCTAGGCTGGGGGTTGGATCCCCCAGGGCATTCACTTGTGGCCTCATGTGATTTAGTAAAGATGATACATTAGCAGACTCATCAGGTATGAACACACAACATTGTTTGGATAATGGCACAGGTGCCTACTTGTGGGGCAGTAATAATGTCCAAGGCCATCCAACTTTGGAGGACAGCTTTTAGAGACATTTCAGTGTTCAGTAAGGACAGAGTTTGCTGGCTATCATTTAAGGCTTATTGGACGGATTCAGTTAGGGCTTCTATGTGTGCTGTGACATCCTCCAGGCCAATGGAGGGGATAAAGATGACAGCCAAATGATTGTATCAGTGGAAAACAGAACATGCCCATATGGCCTTGAGGAGAGGGAGGTTGGGGGCATTAGGAACTTGACCAGTTCTGCACACCATACATGCCAGGGGAGGCAGCACTGTCAGGTGTGAGGAGATGGCCTAGGACTCCTGCCTTCTCCCCTCTTTCTATGGTGCACGTTCCATTCCAGGCAGAGTGCGTTTCAACAGGTCTGGCTCACACCAAGACAACAGGATCCCAGTGGGGATTGAGTAGTTCCCCTCACCCAGGGGTGTGAAATAACTCACCCATCCCGGTGGGATGTCCTATTGCAAATTCCAGTAGTTAATGCCTTTCCCAGGCGTGATGGGGCTTGGTGTTCTCAGCAGCATAGCATGATGATCCACAGTGAGGGTCGGGGCAGTGGCTATGTCCTGCGACTTCCATACCTTGACAGTGTTGAGTGTCTCGGCAAGGGTCCCCAGTCTGGCATATGGGACAATAGGCCCTACTGGTTGATCATTCAAGTGTATTAAAGCCTAGGACAGTACTTTAGTCCACCTGGCCAAGGTGGTTTTGCCTGTTAGTACTTTAATCTGCTGGTTTAATGTTCCGATCTTCCTTTTTCCCAGCCCTGCTGCTTGCGGGTTATAGGGGAGATGGAACCTCCATTCAGTGGCATGTTCTTTTGCCCAGTCTTGCACATCATGACCTTTGAAATGTGACCCCTGATCACTGTCTGTTCAACAAGGATATTCGTCCATAGTACTCAGCTTCTCAAATCCCCTAGTGGTGGTAGTCTGGTTTGTATCGTGACAGGGGAAAGCTTGGGTTAGGCCAGACACAGTGTCCACACAAACCAAGGCATATTTAAAACTCTCCCTCGGAGGGAGGGGGCTAATATAATCAATTTGCCAATCCTTCACTGGTTGGGAACTCTGGTGGATGGCCCCAGAGTTTGGCAGCTGCCTTGGGCATTATTTAGGACGTTCTGTTACTGCATTAACCAAGTCACTGTATTTCAAGGACAATCCGGCATCCTTGGCAATATGCCATCCTACCCAGGCGTTACAGTGGCCGTTCTTTCTTATGCACCAAATCTGCTGTATTTACTGAAGGGTTAGTTGCTAAGGCTCATCCCTGGGCTAAGGCATCAGCTTTGTGATTGCCAGGGAGTGTCAGCTCCTTATAAGCCGGGATGTGGAAAGCAGTGAGGATTGCCTCAGGCTCTTGTAGGTGAACCCAAATGTCTTTCCACATATCTTGACCCCACAAGGTCTTTTTCATGGTCATCCATCCACACCTTAGCTTCTCTTTTTCCAAGCCAAAGGGTTAATCCCTTTAGAACAGCCCAACTGTCAGTGCAAAGGGATGATGGCCAGGGCTCATGAGTGATCACCAGCCAGACTGGTCTGAGTTGAGCCCACTGGCTTCTTGCTTCCATCCAGATGGGGTCAGTGTTGGGCAGAATAGCAGCTGCAGTTCATGCGGGTGGGTTGCCCTGACTAGACCCATCTGTGTACCAGGCATCAGTGGGAATTTCCCCCATTTGCTCTCTATAGGGTGCAGGGGCTGCCACAGGAATAGGGGTGGGGGCATTTGGAGGATCTCATACTCCACAGGGCCTAGTAGTGCCTGCATTTCTAGAGACAGTAGCCTGGCAGACAGGGTGCTCCTCTGCTGCAAATGGGCATGCCACTTAGTCAAAGTGGGAGTTTGAGCCATGGCAGAGGTGGGTCGATGGAACATATGCTCAACCCACCCCTTGGCAGGAAGGGAAGTTCTCACCATGCTATGCTGCTCCTTCGTGAGAGGCTCTGCCTGGAGAAGTGCTGTGCACACCGCTAGGAGCTGTTGCCAAAGCTGTTGGTCCAGCTTTGGGCCAACTGGTGGTCATGTCCTCTCGATTACCTCCTCCAACAGATGACCACTTCAGATGGAGCCATCATGTGTCACTGCAGGATCAGTGACATTTGAGGATGAGGCTGAGGACTTCACCTGGCAAGAGTGACAGCACCTGGGCCCTGCTCAGAGGACTCTGTGTGGAGATGTGATATTGGAGAATTACAGTTACCTGGTCCATGGGCAAGGAAGGCTCCCCCAGGTAATTTGGTGTTTACAGTTATTGTGTCCTACATAGTACCTTTTATTTTTAGGTTTTTGAAAGCTATCTTTCTTCCTGAACCTCAAGTGCCACTGATCCTGCGATGACATATGATGACTCTATCTGAAGTGGTCATCCTGCATGATGAGGAAAAGATATGAGGGAACTCTTCTCTGTTCACAAAAACGATGCCTGCATTCAAATTGGTTTTTGTTACACGTTGGAGGAGAAACAATAATCTATTTAGAGAAACTTCTGCTTTGGGTGATGACAGAGAAGCTTTTAGCAGACCAATGTTCCTGCTGAGAACAACTAAAAAATTCAATAAAAGACAAAAAATATTTATTTGGAGGCATCAGAAAGCTGCTGAGGCACTTGAGATTTGAGAGGCCAAGATGCCAGAGAATTAAAAAACCAAGGTCATCAGACCAGATGAGGACCAAGCCCAACTATAGCATATGCTCCCATAGGAGACATAGCTTTCTTCAGTCCTGCCCTTAGACCCTGCAAGTGGAGACTCTGGGCCCTGTGTGCGTGCCTGCCTCTAAATTTTATAAGCCTCTCTCCAGTGCCTGAAACCAGCTGGGGCCAGCGCCCTCTGGGCAGGTCACTAGGCCTGGTTCTAGTACTGCAAGTAGATCGCTCTTGCTGCATGGCACCACATTTCCTTCGCGGGCTCTCTTGAGATTAGGCCACCAGAAAGGTGCCGACATGCTGATTTTGGATGATGCTCACATTGAACATAGGACATGTTCTGGGCTCTGGGCTAGAAGGGTCCACCACCAACCCTTGGGCTTGACCTACATGTGTGAGCCCAGGTATCAGCTTGTCTGTCAGCGTTCTGACTGTAGTGCCACCTCTGTCTTCAGCATCCAAGAACAGTGGGGTGCCTTACTATGAAAAAATGTGGAGAGTAAAAGGATGGAGAAAGATATACCATGCAAAGACTAACCCAAGAAAGTCGGTGTGTCTATACCAATATCAGGCATAGGGATGTGAACCTCCAAATTCAGGATATTCATGAACACTATGGAGAGAGCAAGGTGAAAGAGAGAAGGGAGATGTACAAGGAAGCTTCGACTGCATCTATCTGTAATGGTTTATTTATAAAAGTAAGAAATGTCTGAAGCAAATTTGGCAAAATATAAAGATCTAGTAAAACTGGGTAGAGTACTCAAGTGTTTTTCTCTATACCTTTTGGTTTGAAATATTTCATAATTTCAAAAAATAATTTAAAAATAGACTAAAAATTAGACAAATGCTAACAAAATAATGAGAAGTGGATATAAATTTAAAGGCAAAAACATTAAGCAGGACAAAGAAGGATATTTTATGTTAATAAAAGAAAAAGTTCATTAAAAGACATAATGGTAATGCATGTTTATGTACTTAACAAAGATTTAACATCTATAAAGCTGTTGAAGAATAAGGGGGTGACTTTTCAATTACAGAGACAGAAATTTATACACTTCTCTTAGATCAAACAGACAACAATGAGACAACTTGCTTGAAGAGCACAATTATTAAGTCTGCTCTATGTATGACGCGTGGATATGGGTGCACATATACATATTTAAATCCAACAGTGAATAAACAGGAAATATTTACAAATATTGATTACTGAGTAGACAATCACAAAGAAAATCCCAACAAATCATAGGGACACTTTGTGCAAACACGATGCAATAAAATTATTCTTGTATTAAAGAAAAAAATCAAAAATGAAATTATGAACAGTTTAGAAATGAAGAACAGTGAGTACACGGAAAAAGAAAATGCTCATATTTAATGCATAAATTATGAGTGGAATCTAGAAGGAAATGAACCAAACATTTAATGTAAAAACCGCAAAATAAGTCCAAACAATGTAAAAAGTAGGAATTAATAAGGATAAAATGAGGTATTAATAGGACACAATATTAGGTTTCATTAACAAAATCACTAGAATAGATAAAAAGTCAAAGATCAAAGACATCTGATTAAGAAAAAAGATAAAAGGAACATTAGGAGTGAGAAAGGGAACATTAGACACACAAGAGAGATTTTAAATAAATAAGAACCCGATCTAAGGTTTCCAGTTAAAAAGGTAAATTGGCCACATGTACTTACCCCTTCTTCTCTCCTGAGACACAAATAGACTACCTTTAAAATAATATTTTTAAAAATTTATAACCCACAACTAAGAATATACAACTATGTACTGGGGGGCTTTGGGGAGAAAGGAAAAAAAAATCTAAAAAAAAAAAAAATTTATAAACCCACTAGAATGAAAGTAATGGAAGAGGCATTTCCATTCATGTTAAAAATCTAGCAAACTAGAAATAGACAAGAACTCCCTTAATCTGATAAAGAGTCTCTCTTTAAAACCTATAGCAAACATTCTAGTTAATGGTGAATGAGTACAAGTTTCTCTTTAGATTAAGAGGAAGAAAAGAATATCTGTTATCACTATACCATTTCTATTCAGTATTGAATTGAATGTGCTAGCCAATGCAATAAATTAAGAAAGAGAAATTAAAAATGTAAGGATAGGAGAGAAGAAATAAAACTGTCAATTTGCAGATGACATTTTTTGAGTGTAAAAAGGTTTAAAAGTATCTTCAGATTAGAATTTATAGGTGAAATTACTGAATAAAATGTCAATATATAAAATCGTATACATACAATTGTATTTCTACATATCAGAAACAACAATTAGAAAATGAAAGTTTAAAATGATGCAACTTACAATTGCATCAAGAAATGTAAAAAAAAGCAACTAGGAATAAATTTAATAAAATATGTATGAGACCTCTGTAGAAAAAATTATAAAACATTATTGAAAGAATGTAAAGACCTAAATCAATAGTATATAGCATTTACTGGAATACTAAATATATTAAAGATATCAATTTTCTCTCAAGTAATATTTAGATTCAATGTACTCTCAGCACGCTTTCTGGAGAAACTGACAGATTCTAAAATATATATAGAAATGCAAAGGACCTACAATATCCAAGATAATTGTGAAGAACCAAATTGGAGGACGCGTACAACCTGATTTCAAGACTTACTATACAGCTACAATAATTAAGACAGTGAAGTACCGTCACTAAGGATAGACAAGTAAATAAATAGAGCAGAATAAATAATCTGGAACTAGATCTACAGGTGTATTCAGTTGAACTACGACAAAGGCCAGAATGAAAGTCGGTGGGGGAAATGATAGCCTTTTGGAACAAATGGTGCTGAAGCAACTGAATATTCATTTGGAAAAAGATGATCTTGATCATTATCTCACAATATAAAAATTAAAGATTGTTATATAAATGAGCCAAAGATGGCCCCTATATATTGGCCCTCTGTTATTTATTTCTTCACAGCAAGCCAGGACTGTTAGCTCAAAGCCTGCTGGTGCCAAACTTAAATTTTCACACATCCAATTGCTTTAAATATAGCTCAAATAGCATTTCTAGCCATTTAGAGCCTGCCTGCTTTGCACATTCTGCAAAACTATATCCAACATCTGGTACCACAGATAAGATAAATCCTGGGGTCAGAAAAGCAGCCGCTGCCCTCAGAGCTCCCTGACACAGACTCCCCATCTTGCTGCTGAGCAACATCACCTAGACGCCTTACCCCTTCTCCAGGTTCCCTCTCCACGGGGAGTTCCACTGCCTTCTTCCCTCTCCGGGTGGTAGCCCCATGCCACTGTCTCTGGAGGTCTGCTGCTGTGAGGGACTTCGGTGTCATGCAAATTGTCCCAGCACTGCCAAAAAAAAAGCTTGTTGAGTAATACTGACATCTCATGACCATGTCTCTTCTTTGATCAGTGCTCCAAATCTTCAAACTTACTGCATGGGGTGATAAGGATGGGACTTTGGTGATGACTGATAAATTGGCATGTCTACCTAGTCAGTAGGACATTCACTTGGCAAATTGGTCCTGAATGGCCTCCAGTGGGTGGGGCTCGAATCTGGAATGCCTCCATGTCAGTTTGGTGTGGCATTGCTCTTTGCAGTTGGTCTGTTTTTTGTGGTCTCCCCCTGTGCCTCGTTAGCCTGGCCAAGTAGTAACACCAGTATTTGAGTGAACCAACATCATTACCAAACTGACTTTGGCTTCAGAGATGCTGAGCTGTCCAGGGAAGGAGATCAGCTCACCTGCCTGGGTCTCTGATACTAGGCAGGTGCTGGACACCATAAGGCCCGTGGGCCTGATAGAACAAGGGGAGGAATGCACACCCCCCGACTGAGTGAGGGCTACCCCTGACCCCATAGTGGGCTACAGAAGGAGGAGCTCCCTGCAGCCAGGTCAGTGATTTGGGGTACTCTGAAATAAGAGGATGTCTTTGTCCCTGGGGACCACTAGGACAGGTAAACAAAGCTGAGAAGGTGGAGACATCAGGCTGAGGCCAGACACCAAAGCGCAGTTGGGGGGATGCATTTGCAAGCAGCTAGCATGTCCTAGCTGTTGTGACATTCAATTATTCTGTTGGGACTGTCATCATTCTAGCACCTGCCTGGAGGGATATCGAGATCCCAACCTTTGGGCTGAGGTGGCTAAAGCGTTACTTCAAGTGACTAAGGCAAGGAAGTTGACATTCCTGCCCCTCCCAGGAGGAGGCTGATGTCTTGCTGGACAGGGGCTCCCAACCATGAGAGGCCTCGGTCCCAAGTAGCTTCTCACCAGCATGTAGCCCCAGAGAGGAGGTAGGAGCCCAAACTCCAGGGTGGGGGCAGGACAAGAGAGAAGGGAAAACCCGGGGGAGGTGGAATGGCGCCCTCTAGAGCACCACCAAGACAGTGCAGAGGATAGTCTACCTGCAGCCAGTGACTCCCCCTCCCCCGTGATAATGGCTGAAGAGACAAGAGGGAGGGTCAGGAAGGAGGGGCCGGTTCTGATTTGGAGGAGGAGAGCATCCTCTCTCGCCCTGAGGCCCGGTCCCTCCTTAAGGACCTGCCCCAGGAACCAAATGAAGAGGGGTGCCAGGCTGCACACAGTGTGTCTGGTGGGGAGCGAGCTCCGCCTAACAGGGGCTGGCATCAAACAATGGGCTGCACGGGATGGGATGGAAGACTGAGCCCCTACTAAAGGATCCTGCAGTGAGTGGGCAAGGTGGGAAGGGCCCCGAGAGGCAGCTTTGGACCCCGAGCCACATATACCTTGTTGATGTGGATTTTTATGGCTCGGAGGGTCCCCCACCCTCCAGGAGGCCTCACCACCACCTGTGCGGGCTGTCGGTGGAAAACACCAGCTGAGGCCAAAGATCTCCATCAGCTGCGGACGCTGGAGTGGGCTTATCAGGTAACAGATGGTGTGCAGGAGGGTGACTTGGTAAGTCAGAGGAGGCGGAATTGAGTCCAGAGTCCACGCAGTTGTTTCTCAGTGGGGAGGGCTCCTGACAAACACAAGTCCTCGCCACTAACAAGGATGGCGCACGTTAAAACTGTTCAAGAGGCCATGGCTGCCCTGGATTTAATACAAACTCGGGAAAGACAAACTCAGAGCCAGGCATGCAGGCCACCTGGCCTAAATCAAAATTGCCTCAGCAGCGCAGCCGCCCCCCTCCTAAGGCAAACAAACCACCTGCAGCCAGGCCTCCGCTTAAAAGCGTGAACCTGAGAAAACAAGATAGGTTATGCATTAGTCAGGATTCTCCAGAGAAACAGAACCAACAGGATGTATGGAGAGAGAGAGGGATTTACCGTGAGGAATTGGCTCCCGTGGTTTGGGGGGCTAGCAGGTCCCGAGATCTATGGGCCTTAAGCTGGAGCCCCCCGAGAGCCAAAGCTAGAGTTCCAGTCCAGAGACTTGCTGGCGTCAGGTCCAGGAAGCACCACTGTCTCAGTTTGAGACCAAAGGCAGGAAAAAAACCAAAGTCCCAGCTCAAAGCGGTCAGGCAGGAGGAAATCCACTCTCACTCCTGGGAGGGTCAGCTTTTTGTGCTATTGAGGCCTTCAACTGATTGGATGAGGCCCACCCACAATGGGGAGGACACTCTGCTTTACTCCGTCTACCACTCAAGTGTTAACCTCATCCAGAAACACCCTCACAGACACACCCAGAGTAATGTTTCACCAAAGTTTGGGCACTCTGTGGTCCAGCCACGTTGACACATAAACTTAACCATCACAGGTTATAGTGAACCGAAAGGGACAAGAGGGCCCCAAATTAGATGTTCTGATAAATCAGCGGAGCAACTACAGTCCTCACTAGGGCTGGATCACGAGCTGCCACAGGCTTCCCCTTCAGGGGCAGCCTCCCTTTCAGGACCTGCCTCTGGTCTCGGCCAGTGGCCCAGGCCAGTCCCCACTCCGGGATCCGGCAGCCACGGAAGTGGGGCCCCTTGTGGAAGGCAAGCTCTTTCTATCACATTACCTGTAGTTTGGGCTCCAAAACCTAAACACACTGGCTGGCCCTGCTGGACACGGGTGCTCAGACCTCCCTAGGCCCAGGGAGCACGCAGGCTTTAAAGGGGCACCCCGAAATGGAGATGACCAGCTTGGGAGGAGAATTAACTAAAGGGACAATTACGCACTTAACTATTAAATTGGCCCAGATTTGCTAAAAGATGCTTCTGTCCTGGTTGTTCCCCTGGAGACCATCCCTGTCCCCATTACTGGAAGGGACCGGCCCAGTGAGCAGGTAACCTCGTGGAACAAGCCTAAGCCTTGTACACTGTTGGTGGCACCACCCCGTGGGAACCGGTTAACATCCCCTACCTACTGACCCGGGTGGGTGGTAAATAGGCCACAGCACCAGCGACATCAAGGCACTCAAGGATGATGACCTGTGATGGCCGACGTAGCTAAAGAAGGGGCACCCAGCATGCCACCTTTCGATTCCCTGCTGTGGCCTTGCTACCGCCAGCGCTAGTGGGTGGCGGCCAACCACAGCCTGTACCAGGCGCTGCTGCACCAGGCCTCAGCGCCTTGACGAACAACGTTCAAAGTCCCGGTAAGCGCTCTGGGCTTCCAGACTCGGCCAGCGCGTTCCCGCAGTGAAACTACCACAGGAGAGTCAACCACAGTCCGCCTTCGCCTTGGGCTCAGCAGTGCGCCCTTTCTGGACGCCTCAGGGGACTCCGGTGGTCCTGCCACGGCACGCGGGCTCTACAGACAGGACCCAGACGCCGGCCCTGCACGCCCACCAGACACGGCTTTGGCGTCCATCCATGACTTCCTCCTTCCCAACCCGGGCAGGGCTCCGTGTCCTGTGCGTCACAACCCTGGGCAAGCCGTCCCTGAAAGAGGATGGGCGGTTGTCCCCCACACGCAGGGCACAGGGCCCTGCCAGTCTGTTAAGCTGGGGGCTGCGTGTGGAACCGAGAAGGGTGAGCTATTTCCGTTCTGGTGAAAGAAGAGCTCCCAGGGCCCCTGCCCCCGCGTCGGAAAGCAGGCCCAGCAGGTGGCAGAAAAGTTTGGCTTCTGCGCCCAGCACTTTCCTCACCGCTAATATTTGCGGGAGCCCGTCTAGAGGGTCACCCGTAAGTCTTCCATTTTCAGTGGGGACCTGAGCCACCACCAGATAGATAAAGGAGGCCAGCACGTCGGCTGCCCTACTCGTGCCCCGAGGGCAGGACTTACAGTTAGAAGTTTCTGCCACCTCCAAATTCACTTCCTGGGGCCTCTGGACCAAACTCCCACCCACAGGCTTTTACTGTAAGGGCCTCCGAGTCTCAGGCCAGACATGCCTGCCACTGGAGACCCACCTCCTGGCAGCGCACACGGCACTTGTGGAAACTGAGGCCCTTTCTGGGGCAGAGCCAGCGACCCCCCAGACCCAGATTCCGAGTTCGCCCCGATAGTGGAGAAGCTCCCCGGGGAACTGGCTCGGCCTCAGAGGCCTCCTCCTCAAAGTGGAAACGGTATCTACAGCATCGCCCTAAACCTGGCCCTGCTAGAGTGCCACCGAGTCCACGAGGAAACAGCCACACACCCTGCCACTGAGGCTACCTTGCCTAAACCCCGGAAATGCCCCTGCCCCTTGCAATGGGGATGCCAGGGAGGAGGGTCAGTACTCTCAAAACAAGGAAAGCAACGGTCCTCCTTTCCCGAAGGAGTGAGCACAGGGTGTAAGGGACCGGACAACGGACAACCGCAGCCTGTCACCCTCAGTCGAACGCTCCACAGTCCCTACGGGGCACAGAGCAAAGGGCCCCGTGGGCTGAGCTGGGCGCAAACTCCCAGCAATGCCGTGGGCCCTTGACAAGCGTGTGCCCACGGTTCACATCTTACTGACTCCTGGTCGGCGGCTGAGGAGCTAAGGCCTTGGTCAGGACCTTGGCAAAATCAGGGCCGGAAAATACAAGCTGAGGCATCCGGGATACAGAGGGCTGAGGAAATACCACACTGGCTCCCGCTCCGCCCTCTGGGTGCACCACACCTCGGCCCATCCCCAAGAAAACACGGAGGAGGCAGGAACCCACGCCAACCCGATGGATTAACCGAACCGCCAAAGGAGGTGAGCCTCAGGGAGGAGGGGGCCCAGGTCTTGGGAGGAGCCACCTTCCCCTCTCTGCTGGTGGGCACACGAGCAGTCAGGGCATTTGGGCATGACAGGTGATGAAAATGGATTGTGAATAGAAGAGCTGACGTGGCAGAGAGATGTTTAAACAAAGCCGTTAGCGAATGTACCAGATGCCGGGAATCTAGACACGGGGCCTGCTGCTTAGGAGGAAAATTTACAGAGGAGGAGAGCCACCTCAGAAGTGGCAAACAGATTTTATCGGGGCGCTCCCTGTAGCGGTGGGAGCTATTCAATATGCTTCAACAACGGTAGATGCAGACCCAGGCCTTCGATCGGCTTAGCCATCCAGGGCGCCAACCTCAGCTAATGTCACTGCAGGGTTAACATGCAGGCCTCCCAGCTTCTGAGCGCCAAGGGTCACACCATCAGATCAAGGCTCCTACTTCACTGCAAGGAAATGCAACGATGGGCGTGACAACATAACACCTCTTGGTTTTCCACCTGCCCTGTGGTCATACAGCAGCAAGTCTCATAAAAAGACGTCCTGGTATTTTAAAGCAAGGGTTCCTGGGCACCTGGAGGACAACGGACCCCCCAAGTTCAAAAGTACTGCCCACAGTTCTGACTACATTAAATCCACAGTCCTATGGCGTAACTGTGTTGTATCCAAATTCATGACAAATGTAGAGACCACCAACAGGGTCACTCTGACCTCGGCCGGTGTACACACCCACCCTGGACACAGACCAATTACCATTTTTCACGGACAGGGGAGCCCTGACATTGCTGCCCACAGCAAAGGAACACCCCCCTGATCCTTTCACCTCTCCCTTCTCCCTCGTAGAAAGTCCAGAGCCCGGCCATTCCCCACCCCCAATCCCGGCAGGCCCCTGCCATTGGCCCCTGACTCTGGGAGGATCCTCAGCCCGCCACTGCTCCCCATGCAGTGTGAGCTGAGCAAACCTCTCACCACCATCTGGAGAGAGGTATCTGCATCTGCTGCCCATGTACTCCACTAAGAGCTCCCCGGAACAGTCCCGGACCTGCTCCTGACAGCCAGGAGGCAGACCTAACTACCCCCAGGCCCGTAACACCATTGGGCCTGTTCCCAAGGGACAATCAGGTCCCCTCCTGCTGCACACAGACGACCCCCAACTTTCCCCCTACTCCGCTGCTGTGCCCCTTCCCTACCGGGGAAGTTCCTCCCTTCGCCAGGGCCAGCTACATACCCATTATCGGATCACCTGCCCTAGCAGTCTACACCCGCTGCCGACAAGGTCTGTCCAGAGAAAACATGCCACATGCATGCCACAGGGAGACACACAATGCGGGCCAGGATGGGGACCAGGGGAACCACACTGCTGGCTCTTCTGGTCAGTCAGTCCTACCAACATGACCACAGACACCAACACAGAGGCTAGCCCTCTGCCTCTCCTCCCATCTCTACTCCGACCAGCAGCACCCATTCTGGCTGAGCAAGACTCCAGCACAGGGCTTGTGACTCACAGGGGCCTTGTAACCCTGTGGGCCAACTTTTACTTCAAATCAGATGGAGCTATTATCAATTAGTGCCACCAAACAGAGCAATGGGCCTCTACCTCAGTCCCATTTAAGGCATGCCCAGAGATGGTATGCACCCAATATTACAACAGGGTGCTTGTAGTTGGTGCAATCAAATTAAAAACATTGTAATCCAGAGGCAATACCAACAAACCCTACATGATTACAGAGACAAAATGATAGCTCTGAGTAATCTGCAGGATGACGGTAAATGTAAACGCTAACAACAATGTATGTCCTTAAAACTACTGGCCTCTTTTCCTATTAATTATAATGATCTCTTTCCCCCTCCAGCACAAGTCCCTTTTATTGAGGCAGAAAGAAATTGCACTAACCAAGTGGCCCAGGGCACCTTACCATGGACCTCCTCCCTGGCTCCTAATCAATACGTACAAGGAAAGCAACGTACACTACGTCTGCCCTGGGCCTGGGCATGAGCAAGACATCAGGGTCTATAATCAGCTTGGGATTTCCTCCCTGACCTACCCAGGGTGAGCTGACATCACACTCAGTGGAAGCAGACTCTGCAACAGCCGCACCACTGGCTGCCACAGGGAACAAGCACAGCTCCTGGGTGCCACGGCAAGGACAAATCTCACAAACGCCGTATATGATCCCATGGAGAAATCGAACCACTCTCTGTCTGGGAGTCTCTCCATGCAAATCGACAACTACTTGCCTACACCTACTATAACATTTGCTGGGCCTACCAAGACCACCACTAATAAGGCTTAGGGAATGTTTGCGGGAAATTGCTACCCAAAGTTACTCTTCTGGGGAGATCCTTACAAAACATATGGAACCTCACCTTAGAGGAGATAGAAACAATAATCAACAGGTCGGAGACAAAGCTAACGTGGGGAGAAATTTGCTGATGTAGTCATATCACCTGCTCCCAAGGGGCCAGCTCTGCAGCTGCCTAGGGAAAGTTTCCACTAGAACAGAAGTGATGAAGCAGGTAGCCTCCCAGTGAAACATGACAAAGTCACGATAAACAGAGAAAGAGAGGTGCTAAATGGATAATATGATTAATGTCTGTTTTGGAAATAATTTGGTCCCCCTGTGACGATCCCATATGTGAGTGTCCCATAGTTCAGGATCTGATTTGGTGTGTGGCTAAATTAACAAGTTTTTTCAAACTGCTGAGAGCACCTGTGAAGCTTATCCCATACCCATGGAATCACACCGATGCGATTAACTATTGGTGATCAGCAGGAAACTCAATCACCAATGCGCATTTATCAGGAAAAGGAGGAACATACAATTGCCCACCAAACCAAACCTGCATATAGCCTTAGCCACAGCCATCCACACGATGGCACATGTAACCAGATGTTGGGCTTGCTTCTGCCAAGCTGATTTTAGCATACATAAGGTAATACCTCCACCCGCCAAGCTCCTCCATAAACCTTAATTATCAAGATAAGCCTGGGGCCGACCCTGTGGCCAAGTGGTTAAGTTCGCGCACTCTGCTTCGATGGCCCAGGGTTTCACCGCTTCGGATCCTGGGCGCGGACATGGCACTGCTCGTCAGGTCCACGTTGAGGCAGCATCCCACATGCCAGAACTAGAGGGACCTGCAACTAAGATATACAACTATGTACCAGGGGGGATTTGGGGGAGATAAAACAGAAAATAAAAAGATAAGCCTATTGCTATAACCGCTGACATCCAAAGACAATATCTAGAGCTTAATCTCAGGCAAATATATGGCCAACCCTGGGCTGAGCCCATAACCAATTGAGTTGACCTAGGTGCTGAATGCAAGGTGGGTGACCTGCAAGCTTGCCCGACCACACCATTATTAACTCCTATTAACCCCCCCGGAACGGCACTAAGCCACACAAACTTGCCTTCCTGGAAACACAGAGAATACAGGCAGCAGAGGGAACCTCGTGGGCCTGTAAGGGAATCAAATGCTTTCCCCTGTCATAAGCTTCCCCTTGTCCAACATGGGACAAGATTTCATGTACTTGGGTTTAGCTAAAAATTCGAGCAGATTTTTTCTCAGCGGCAGAGCCTCTAAGGACTTGCCCCCACAAATCATGCTAGCCACCACTCTCATCACTGCAAATGAGCTTTTCAAATAGTCCCTCTTGTACTAACCACTCTAGGATCACTAGGGGGCAGCAGAAACAGTATACATTTGGGACACCACATAACAGTGAAAAGAAACACAGATAGCTATGTCCACACAAACTAAACAAACGTCCCAAGGACTGGAACTCTTGGCTGAATCTTACCATAGTTTAGGGGCCCTGGTGTTAGAGAACTGCATAGCCCTGAATTACCTGTTGGTTGCTTAGCGGGGCTTGGGAGGGGGGTGGGTGGTGTCCGCATACCCGCCAACACGTCTTTCTGCACGTGGATAGATAACACACCAAGATTTACTAATAGTCAGGGATATGCACCATAGAGGCCATGATATCACTCTACTGACTAAACAGATTTAACAAATCAAAATCTTCTCCTTTTCTGGTTGATTCTCCTGGCTTTCTCCACTAAATTGGCAGACAGGCTGTGAAGGGGCTTTGCAATTTTAGGTTGTGCCTTTATAAAATTCTGGGTCTTGAGGATGCTTTATACTGGCCCCAAACTCAAGTGTTAAGAAATAACACACAACTTAGGTCATAAACAACATGGTGCAAGATGAACTGTTATATAGACGAGTCAAAGATGGCCCCTGTATACTGGTCCTGTGTCGTTTACTTCTTTACAGCAGGTCGGTACCATGAGCTCAAAAGTTGCTGGTGCCAAACTGAATTTTTTTTTTTAAAGATTGGCACCTAGGCTAACAACTGATGCCAATCTTTTTTTTTTTTTTTCTGCTTTATTTCCCAACCCCCCCGATACAAAGTTGTATATCTTAGTTGCAGGTCCTTCTAGTTGTGGGATGTGGGACGCCGCCTCAACATGGCCTGACAAGTGGTGCCATGTCCACGCCCAGGTATGGTATATAAATTATAACATTCAATAAAGCTTCAAAAAAGTTTTTGATTTTCAAAACTGCACTGTGCTCACCATACAAGTGAATGTCTTCATTCCAAAGAGATTCACACTGAAGTTTTTAAGGGTAAAGGGTCGCAATGTCTGCAATTTAATCTCAAATGGTTAAAAAAATCAATCTGGAGACTGAGAGAGAAAAATAAAGCAAATAGGGCAAAAAATAAAAAAATTGGTGAACGTGCATAAAGGTTATATGGGATTCTTTCTGCACTATTCTTGCCATTTTTCTATAAGTTTGAAATAATATTTTAGGAAGTTAAAGAAATTAATTAAAAATCGTGTATTTTGCATGGAAGCTCTTTGTAACCCACAATTTCTCCATCTGTGAAATCAGGAATTCAGGACGTCAGTCTGTGCTCACAATCTCTGCCTCACCCTGTGCTACTGACTGGGACCTGAAGAGAGAGAGCAGGCAAAGATGGATTTTAGAAAGCCACTTGAATAAAACATTCTAGAAAAGCTCCTGCACACACCCAGATGGGGAATCGAACCTGTGCAGCGTAGGTGAAAAACAGGAATGCCATCTGCTAGACCAGGGCCACCAAACTGGTCTCTGAGCCAAATGCAGCCTGCCTCCTGTTTATGTATGGCCTGGGAGCGACGGATGCTCTTCCATTTTAAAGTGATTGAAAAAAATATCAAAAAAAATATTTTATGACATGTGAAAATTATGTGAAATTCAAATTTTAGTGTCCATAACGTTTTATTAAAACACAGCCATGCCCATTTGTTTACAAATTGTCTATGGCTGCTCTCCCACTACTACGGCAGAGCTGAGTAGTTGTAGGAGTCCATATGTGGCCCACAAAGCCTAAAATATTGACTAGTTAGCCCTTCACAGGAAAAGCATGCAGACTCCTACCCTAGACCACATGAAACGCATAGTTTCTTTAGATCAGTAGTTCTCAGTTGGGGACAATTGTGTTCCCCAGGGGCCCTTTGGCAATGCCTGGGGACATTTTTGGTTGTCACAACTGCAAGGGATGCTACTCCATCTAGAGGGAGGCCGGGGTGGTAACAAACCTATAATGCACAGGTCAGCCCCCACAACAAAGGATGATCCAGCCCCAGACGTCAATAGTGCTGAGGTTGGAAACCCTGGTCCAAAGGACAGAGACACAATGACATGTTTAAGGCCAGATACCATGGCCCTGCCCTGAATAAACTAAACACTTCACTCCTGCCCTTGACTCCACCTCTGTGTCCAGCCTCCACATCCCCGCCCTACATGCCACTACAGCCTGCCTCCCTGCAAGGCATGTTCCCGGCGGGCCCCACATGCAGCCCTTGCATTCCCCATCAGCCTCCTCACCCCCATCCTGCTGCTTTGCTCTGCAGTCCCCTGTGATCTCATCTAATTCCATCCAGCACTGCCTCCCATCTCTCCGTTGCTCAGACTGGTTCTGCTCAGGCCCATCCAGCCCTCCCCTGGCTGTCTGGCCGGCTAGCTCTCCTGACTTGCCACGATTGGCTGGGCCCAGGCCAGGAGGGTTTCCACGGCCAGGCCATTCCCAGGGCTGGGAGACGCAGAAGCTGTACGTCACACCATCCTGAGTGACCCACTCCCAACTTCTGTCCTGGGGGACACTGCGCTTGGGGCAGAGCTGTCTGAGTCGGGGGTAGGGTATTCAGGGATCTGGCCACTTCTGTCACCACCTTCCATCCAGAACACTGGGGCTGAAAGTTCGACGGGTGGGGTTGGGTCACCGGGAGCGAGGGTGCTGCACAGTGGCCTAGCTCTGAGGAGGTCTAACTTTGGGGCTTGAGTCCCCCAGATGAATCCCATCCCAGGTGCTTGTGATATGTGAAAGCTTGAACACCTTTCCCTAGGCCTCTCCATGACTCAATTTCCTAATTTGTGAGAAGGGAAGGGTGAGCATACCCACTACGTGGGGTGGTTGCAAGGATTATAAATACCAAGGATTATTATTTCTGTAATACGGTAATAAGCAGGGTGTTCAGAACTAGGCTGTGAGCATCCTGAGGGGCTAGGGGGTTTCTAGTGAGAGAATCGGGCATTCTGACCGGGGAGATGGGGGTAGGCATTTGGTAACAGAAATACTACTACCAACAACAGCTAACGCTCATAAAGCCTTTACTGTGTTCCAAGCACTGTGCTAGAGGCTTGCTACCAATAAGCTCAGGTAATCCTCCCAAAAGCCCTGTGAGGTAAATATCCCCATTTTACAGGTCAAATGTTTTAGTCACTGGAGAGATCTCCCAGCTTTGAGACCTGGAAAGGAAAAGGTCTGGATGGGACACAGCAACCTGGAATCCTCCAGTGCACGGGGAGGCCTCCTCACCCAGAGACCAGGCGGCTACAGACGTCCAGCATCAGACGCCTGAGCAGGGTCCAACTTCCGCCAGCCGGGGTGACGTCCACCGCCACATCCCAGATGGCACGGCCCATAGCCGCAGATTCCTGTTCACTCTGAAGTGACCACTACTCGGTGATGTGGAAAACACAGGTGGGGACTCCTCGATCCTTTCCTAGTCACACTGCTCTGAGTTACACAGGATTCCGACCTATGTCTCCCATGTAGGCCTGTGTTACACCTCGGGGAGAAACAGAAATCACATGAGAGGGCGTGACGCCGCCTGAGACGAAGCACCGAGAAGGACACAGCCTCCCTTCTGTAGAATTCCTGCCAGAGGTGCAAAACTGAATCCAATCACAAGAAAACATCAGGCAGACCCAAATTAAGGGATATTCTAAAAGGCTTGTAACCTTCAAAAGTGTCAAGGTCATGAAAATCAGGTGTATTCGTTTGCTCATGCTACTGTAACAAAGTGCCACAGGCTGGGTGGCTTAAATGACAGAAATTGATTTTCTCACAGCTCTGGAGGCTGGAAGTCCAAGATTAAGGTGTCGGCAGGTCTGGTTTCATTCTGAGGCCTCTCTCCTGGGCTTGTAGACATCTGCCCTCTCCCTGTGTATTCACGTGGTCTTTCCTGTGTGTATGCGCATGTCTGTGTTCAAATTTCCTCTTCTTATAAGGACATCAGTCATACTAGCCACCCACGTGACCCCATTTAATCTTAATTACCTCTTTAAAGACACTATTTCCAAATACAGTCACATTCTGAGGGACTGGGGGGTTAGAACTTCAACACATGAATTTTGAGGGACAATTCATCAGCCCATAACATCAAGGAAAGATTCAAGGAACTTTCCAGATTAAAGGAAATCAAAGAGACATGACAACTAATGCAATGTGTGGTCCTAGATTGGATCCTGGACCAGAATGGGTAAAAACAAATGAGACCTAAGGGTGAGATGATACTGTTGCATGGATGTTAAATTCCCATTTTAATACCTGCTGCACTGTAGTGGCGATTGTTCTGGACTGAATGTTTGTGTCCCTCCCCAAATTCATATGTTGAAGCCCTAGCCCCCAGTGCAGCCGTATTTGAAGATGGGGTCTCTGAGGAAGTAATGAAGGTTAAATGAGCTCATAAAGGTGGGGCCCTGATCAGGACAGAATTAGTGCCCTTATAGGACACCAGAGAGCTCTTGCACTTTCACTGTTGCTGTCTCTCTCTTCATTCTCTCTCTCCCTGTGCCTGCCCCGAGGAAAGGTCATGTGAGGACACAGCGAAAAGGTGTCCATCTATAAGACGGGAAGAGAGCCCTCATCAGAAACTGAATCAGCTGGAACCTTGATCTTGCACTTCTAGCCTCTAGAACTGAGAAAATAAATTTCTGCTGCTTAAGCCCCGAGTCTACGGTTTTCTGTCATGGCAGCCCAAGCAGACTAGGACAGCAGTTATGCAGGAGAAGGTACTCGTCCTTAGGAAACACACACTGAAGCATTCAGGGGCAAGGACGCATCATGTCTGCAACTTACTCTTAAATGGTTCAGAAAAGAGAAAGACTATGTATAATCGTATATAAATGTGTATAGAGAGAGAGGGAGGGAAAGAGGGAGAATCATAAAGCAAATGTGGCAAAATACTAACAATTGTTGAATCTGGTTGAAGAGCATATAGGACCTCTCTGTATTATTCATGGAAATTATCTCTAAGATCGAAATTATTTCTAAATAAAAGATTTAAAAAATTACCTGGTCCTGTTTGTTCCTCTGGGGCATCGAATCATTAGGAATTAGAGCAGTATTTCAGACCAATAATATTTATGGAATCTTTCCAATCTGCTTAGGCTTGCTTTAGCAAAGACTATCTCCTTACCTGGGCACAATATTGGTCTCTTGTTCCCACATTTTGAGGTACCCTATCTTACTTCACTCTCTCTGGAGTCCGGGGTCTACAGGACAAGCAACTTATCATCATTCGAAAGGTGAGGTTGTCGCAGGTGAGAGTGGGTGGCCTGGGTCATCCTTACCAACTACCCAGCCTGCTGGGAGGGCCACTGCACCAAAATTCATCCAGGGCACTAGAAAGCACGTCCCTGTTCCCCAAAGGCATAGAGGGCTGAGACATCTCTCTTTTCTTTGTGTGACACAGAGCACAAGTCCCTAGCCATGCTTACCAGAGCATGACAATGACCTAGGACACTTCCTCTACGACCTCCTCCCACCATCACGCCAAACAAAAAGGCCCATGCCCTGACCCCACACGGCACCCAGCACAGTTGTCTCCTTTCTGTGGGGAGGTGGAGCCCAAAGTCTCCAACGCTCTGGCCCCCTGGCATAGCCAGCTGGGGGGATGGGACATGCTCAGGACTCCTCTGGGAGAGCCCAGCGGGCCCCCAGCAGCAGGCTTGCTCCTGGCCTGCATGTCACTGTCAAGCCTCGCTTCGCTGCTGAGGGTGGAGGAGCGCTCTCTTCTGCTCCCTTAACTTGGAGGGCCTCTTGGAACCCATTCCCTGAGCGCTCACCAGCCATGCTGCTCTCCCCGCACAGTCCAGGAAACCTCCTCTGTCCAAACCCTCTTAGAAGAGTGACCCCCAGCCAGCCCCGCCTCAGCCCTTCTGCACACCCCACCGCCACTGCTAGCCATCTGCAGTGTAATTCGCTTCTCCAGATTGTGGCCAAGACTCCCACTCCCTGGGCCCTCCCTGCACCCCTCTTCTCAGCTGCAGCGAGTCCCCCACTTCCTCAGGACCCCACCCTGAGAAGCCGTTGTGCATTGGGTCTTGGAGCCATTCATTAGTCAGCAAAGTGCTGGATCCTGTGCTGGAGACTAGGGGTCTGCCTCTGCCCCTGGGGAGCTGAGAGGCTGCACTGTAGAGGACCTTGTGTGACACAGTTCCTTGGTGTACCAGGAGCCGGTTCCAGTCACTGCCCTGCCAGTGGGACCTCTGCTCTTTCCCCTGGCTGCCTGGGACCCAGATGAGCCATGGCCTAGTCTCCCCATGCAGCAGCTGAGGGCGATGCCCCCAGGGGTGGCAGTGCTGCCCTGTTGCCTGCCCCAGACTCTTGGGAGGGAAAAGGAACCTCTATCTCAGTTGGACCAAAGCCTGGAGTGGGGTGGGGGTCTCTGTTATAGCCACTCCGCCTCCACTCTAACCCCTCCCCTGTTCCAGTGCTAGCAGCCTCGGGCCACATGGCCCTCTGACCAGAGCAGACTTTCGTCTTCTTGGTGCCTCATTGCACTGAACCCACCTGTTTATGGGCGTGTCCTTCAGATTAGACTTTTAAGCTCCTTCTCCATTTTATACTAGTTTCTATCTCCGTATTTAGCATAATCCTGGCACACAGATTTGGGTTTCTGAATGTGTGGAAGATGAAGGAAATTTCCTACCTGGGCCTCAAATGTTTCCAGTCACTCCACCTATTTCTGTGGCTGCTTTCCAGACCTCATCTTACGACTTCTGTGATTCCTAACGAGTTGGGACAGCTACAAGCACATTCTCCCTTCAATGACTCTCCGGTATATTCCAGGTAAAATTCCCACTCCTGCGAAGGGGCTCCACCTTGGGTTTTCTGTCTTAAGTCTCACAAATCATCTTAGATGGGGCTCCCTTCTGCAAGCACATTGCACACTTTTACATCTCCTCGCCCTGGTCCATGTCAAGCCTTCTTTCTGGAATTTCCTCGTCTCCGAGGTCAGTCTACTTAATCTTTCCATTCTTTAAGAACCAGCTCAAAATAACATGACCTGAACTCCCTAACACTAGGCTCACCTCTATCTATGTCATACGCCGACCATATTCTGCTTTAAATCATTGGTATTTTTCACCTTGCCTCCTCTGTGGGACCTGAGGATTGAGACCACGTTGCATGCATCTTTCTCAGAGCACTGACCAATGGCTTCCCTATTATTCTCAAACAACTTGGAACAAGAACTGCCATGTCTAACAATCAATCACCAGGTGCAGACGTAGTGCCCCAGAAGTCACATACCTCCTGTCATTTAATCCTCACAGCTCCTCTGTGAGGTTGGCAGCAGGCCTGACTTACAGATGAAATCAGGGAGGGCCACGGGGTCTGGGAAAGAGCTCTGCAGCTGGATGGTGAGGGAGCCGGGATCCACCCCCAGGCAACCTGTCTCCTTGACTTTAATCACTATCCTACACCCAACGGACCAAGAACGTCTGCTGCAGCGACCATGCCCAGCACAGAAAGGACCTAACTGTGGGCAGAGGCTCTTCTGGGTCCCTCTGGCCATGTTAACCACACTGGCACCAAGAATGGCGGGCTCTTCTAGGTGGAAGCTTCCATGACCCTCGCTTGGTAGAGAAGCCTCATACAGGCTCCAGGTGAGAAGCAGACTGGCGTGTGCGAAGAAGAGCAGAACACGGCAGAGATGCTGGGGCCATGGCCTCTCCCACGTCAGGACACCAGGGGCACGTGAGGGAGAGCAGGCAATGCAAGAATCTGACCCAGTCAAAGGGACCGCGGAGCTCAGCGTTCTGGACATAGGTCTGCGTGCAGCAGGAGACAAAACAGACACTGATGGATGAAGGATCGTAGTTGTGTGCTTGGAACAGTTCTGATGTGTAGTTAAAAAAACCCTTGCTCTTTTTCTCTTTCATATTTCTTTGTATGAGTAGGGTAGACACTATTGGGACCCCTTTATAGGCCAGTGCACCGGCCCCACCTACTGCTACTGTTAGCTGTTAAAGGCTCATACTGTCCATCCTCCAGAGAATTGACTTGGTCAACAGGAGTCACCTGGCTCAAAGTGCCCTCCCCTCACATACCCCCATCCCGAGTTGGGGGGATCCATGGCCAATTACTGACTAACAGTGGGTACCTAAGGCCCGGCCTCCCTGCCCTATGTCAGATCAACTCTGTGGCATCCTCCATGCTCAAAAGCTCCCTGGGGGATCAGGCTGAGGCCACACTTCTACTGAAACCACACACTTGCTAGGCTTCTTCCTTGGCCCTATCATGCTTGCCTGACTCCTCTACATATTTCTCTTAAGAGCTCTCCCTCATCAAACCACCTGAACAGGAATTCCCATCTCAGGCCCTGCTTCTGGTAAACCAGCACCTATGGTGTGCCTTTCATCTCTTCAAGGGTCCCTGTGTGTGTGTGTGTGTGTGTGTGTGTGTGTGTGTCTGTGTATGTACAAGTGTATGTATACACGTGTGTGAAAAAAAGAACACACACGTTTATAGGTTTCTAGAAAGCCTGACTTCATCTCTCTACTTCTCTGCCACCTAGTCCCTCTGCTCCACCCACGCTACCCTGGAATCATCAGATAAACTCCCTACCTCAGGGCCTTTGCACTTGCTGTTCCTCCAGCTTGAAATGCTTTTCCTCCAGGTTTCTGCATGGCTCATTCCCTCACCTACCTCAAGTGTTTGCTCAAATATCTCTTTCTGGTGAGCCCTTCCTCCACCACTTGCAATGGCACCCCCTCACACAATGGTCTCTCCCCCCTCCCTGCTATGTATTTCTCCATAGTCATAACTACCTTCTAATATACTATATATTTGTTTATTGTATGACTCTTTCCACTCCCTCCCACTCCCAGTAGAACACAAAGCCTGTGAGAGTAGGGGTTTTTGTCTGCTTTGTTCATGGCTGTACCTCTGGCTCCTAGAATAGTCTCTGCCATATAACAAGTACTCAAGAGATAATTTTTGACTACATCAAGTTTCACAAACCAAGGCCATCTCTCTTTTGCATATCCAGTACTGATGGCATGCCCTTGGTTTCCGTCTCTCTTAAGCCCATATTATACTAGAAACATTAAGTGGAGTATAAACATTGTAAATAAAATGAGTAACTTCTCCATACATTAGACCAAGTACCCACTGCCCTCTAGAGCAAACAGAACAAAATTGAGATAACCATTTGTGAAGAGTAGTTGATTTCTTTTTCTAATCTATCCATGAAGGAAGTTTCCTCCTCTAATAAATCACAACCCAGACCTTCAGGGTTAACTCAGGAGGGAGAATTCCCCGGTGAGGAGGCGCAGCTGAACAGGTGGCCCTGACTCAGCCTCCTGAAATGTACCTTCTCTCCTTGGGGTTCTCGCGCTTTAATCATCTCTGCCACAATCATGAGGTGAAACAAACAAAAAAGAATTTTAGAATAAACGAGGAGAGAATCCAGTTAACTTTGAAATTGCCCCCATTCCCCAAATCTCCTGGAGGTCAGTGTGTCTCCCAGGTATGCACAGCTCACAAGCAAACAGAATTTGGAGAGCGGCCACCGCCTGCCCACTGAGACCCCCTAACTCTGGCTGACAGGGCAGCGTGGACTGGGCTGCGGGACATCCAGTTCTGCTGCAATAGGCACATTGATAATGCGTAAGTGTGTTCTGTGAGGCTCCTGAGACGCAGAGGCAGGAGCGAAGTGGCAAGATCGCTGCTCTTTTCTCCAGGCACCTTGGTGTTGGTCCGCCTGTCCCTTCATCCCCGTCTCCTCTCTGCAGACAACTCTGAATCAAGCCCTCCAGCTCGAAGCACTCAAGGGAACATGAAATGCAACATAACTGAAGCTTGAGCTCATCATTTTTGGTGCCATTATTTACTCAGGCCCCTAAGCTCAACCTCAAACTGCCCCCTCCCCTTTCCCACCCTACCCTGCCCCAGCAGCCAATCAGTGGCCAGGGCCCATTCGCTCTGCCCTGCACCCCTGCCCTCCGCTCCAACCTCACACCTACGACTTCTGCCTCCATCACCCTGAGTGTCCTCTGCCCAATGCTGCTCCAGGCTCCTGGCCCTCCCACCTCCCATGAACAACTCCAGGCCTCTAAGGGGGAGATTTGGTCCCATCCTTCAACTGGTCAGAAACCTTTCATAGCTCATAAGGCCTGCTGCAAACAACCCAATCCAAACTCAGCCTAGTAATCAAAAGATGGTCTGATTTATCCTCATCTTCCTGGAACTCCCTCAGAGCACCTCACGTGTAGCTAGTGCTCTGCTGACCTTCACGACAGTGGTCTGGATTAACAATCACCTGCAATAGTAATCAGAAGGGGAGGGAACCAATGTTTGCCGAGCACCCACTCTGTTCCAGGCTATAAACTAGGTCTACAAGTTCTATTTCCTTTCAACATCCATTTCAGCATGTTTGTGTCTGTAGACGGAAAAGGAGAACATGGAGAAAACTTATAGGAAAAGTTAATACAACACAAGGCCATCGAGTAACATTTCTGCGGATCTACATGATCACAATAAGTACTATTCAAAACAAAGACCATCAGATGGTGACAGATTCCAAACTGACTTTATTTTGAAGAACGATGAACTTATCTCCACAGTCATCTACAATTCTCATTTTTCCATGGCATGACTGCATATGCCAGGCAGTCCCAGTGTGAGGTGCATTTTACAATTCTCTATGCCACAACAACATCCAATAATTCCATTAACCAGAATATTCCATTGACCAGAAAATCCCACTCCCTGATGCTTTTGAGTAAAGCCACACACTGTGTACTGTCACTGTGACAGTGGGGCACTCAACTAAATATGGTCACTTAAATAGGAATGCACCATGGAAAACACACCCACCAGATTAAGCACCACAGATTTATAGTTGGGACCCCTGGAGGACTTCATCCTGGGACTGGAGCCAGTCCAGAGGCTGACCAAGCCTCATCAACACAGGAATCCAGCCTGGAACAGATCAACCCCTGACTGGTTGAGGTAATCTGCCCCTATTTTAGTTGTCTTCCAGAAGATAGAGTAAATCCTTCATGAAGAGGGATATCAATTTCCAAAGCCTCTAAAATTTCTCATATATAATTTCCAGTATTAAATTAAAAATTACCATGCATATCAAGAACTTGGACCAAGAGAAAAAGGCAGAAGAGATACCAGCCCTCAACTGACCATGATTTTGGACTTATCAGACACCAACTTTAAAATACCAGGAAATTAATATATCCAAGTTAAAATATGATAAAATGGAGAATGTCACCAGGCAATTGGAATCTTTAAAAAGAACCACATGGAAAGTCTGTAGTTAAAAAATTCAGTAAGTGGAAGAAATCAATAGATAATTGTAGTAGCAGACTGGAAACAGGTGATACATGGATTAGTGAGCCAGAAGATAAGACAATAGAAAATCTCATGACTGAATTAAAGAGAGCAAAAAGAATGAAAAACAAAGAAAAGAAACAGACCCAAGGCACATGGTGAAAAGGCCTCACAGATGGCTAACTGGAGTCACAGAAAGGGAGGAGTTTGCTGTCAGTGTTGGCGAGGATGTGGAACAGCTGGAACTCTCCTTCCCTGCTAGAGGGGATGTAAAACGGTAGAGCCAGTTTGGAAAACAGTTGCTTCTAAAGATAACAATACACCCACAATATGATCCCATCATTCGACTTCTATGTATATACCAAACAGAAATGTGTACATATGTGCACTAAATAGCATGTACTAGAATGTTTAGAGCAGCTTTGTGGATAATAGCCAAAAACTGTAAAACAAAAAACAAAACTGATTTAAAAAAATCACTAAACCAGTCTTATAAGAAATGTTAAAGGGACTTCTTTAAGCTGAAAAGAAAGGGTGTAGTTAGTAACAAGAAAACATATGAAAGTATAAATCTCACTGGTAAATATATAGAAAAGGTAATGGATTAATCACTTATAAAGCTAGTATGAAGGTTAAAAGACAAAAGTAGTAAAAATAACTATAACTATAAAGGATACACAGGATAAAAAGATGTGAAAATGTGACAGCATAAAGTATGGGGGGAGAGTAAAAATGTAGAGCTTTACAATGGGATCAAACTTAAGTAGTTATCAACTTCAAATAGACTTAACAACTTAAAATAAGTTGTTATATGTAAGCCTCATGGTAACCACAAAGCAAAAACCTATAGTAGATACAATAAAAGATAAAGAGAAAAGAATCTAAGCATACCACTAAAAAAGTCATCAAACTACAAAGGAAGAGAGCAAGAGAAGAAGAAAGGAACACAGGAACTACAAAACAGACATAAAACATTAACAATATGGCAATAAGTACATTTCTATCAGATTCCTTTAAATGTAAATGGACTAAATTCCCCAATAAAAAAAACAGACTGTAGGATGGCAACTAGACTTTTGGTGGTGAACATGATGCAGTCTATACAGAAGTCAAAACCTAATAATGTATACCTGAAATTTATATAATGTTATAAATCAATGTGACCTCAATTAAAAAAACAAACAGTGGTTGAATGGATTAAAAAAAGACCTATGTATAGGCTGCCCACAAAAGACTTACTTTAGATGTAAGGACACACACAGACTCAAAGTGAAGGGATGGAAAAAGATATTCCATGAAAATGGAAACCAAAAGAAAGCAGGGGTAGCTATACTTATATGAGAAAAAATAGACTTTAAAACAAAGACTGTAGTAAGAGACAAAGAAGGGCATAATGATAAAGGGGTCAATCTAATGAGAGGCTATAACATTTGCAAATATGTATTCACCCAAGATAGAAGCACCTAAATATATAAAGCAAATATTAAAAGACCTAAAGGGACAAACAGACCACAATACAATATAGTAGGGGACTTTAATATCCCACTTTCACCAGTGGATAGATCATCTAGACAGAAAATCAACAAGGAAACATTGGTCTAAAATGACACATTTAAGATGGCCTTAACAGATATATACAGAACATGCCATCTAAAGGCAGCAGAACACACATTCTTCTCAAATGCACATGGAACATTCTCCAGGAATGGCCAGATGTTAGGCCACAAAACAAGTCTTAATAAATTTAAGAAGAATGACCACAATGATATAAAACTAGAAATCAATTACAAGAAGAAAACTGGAAAATTCACAAATATGTGGAGATTAAACAACATGATACTGAACAACCAACGGGTCAAAGAAGAAATCAAAGAGAAATAAAAAAATACCTTGAGATAAATGAAAATAAAAATTTAATATACCAAAACTTATGGGATGCAGCAAAAGCAGTTCTAAGAGGGAAGTTCATAGAGATAAAGGCCTATGTCAAGAAATGATAAAAATCTCAAACAACCTAACTTTACACCTCAAGAAACTAGAAAAAGAATAAAGCAAGCCCAAAGTTAGTAGAAGAAAGGAAATAACAGAGAGAAGAGCAGAAATAAATGTCTAAAAAGACAATAGAAAAGATCAATTAAACTAAGAGCGGGTTCTTTCAAAAGATAAAATCGACAAACCCTGAGCTAGACTCACCAAGATAGAGAGAGGACTCAAATAAATAAAATCAGAAATGAAAGAGAAGTTACAACTGATACCCCAGAAATACAAAGGATCATAAGAGACTACTGTGAACAATCATATGCCAACAAATTTGACAACTTAAAAGAAATGGATAAATTCCTAGAAACATACAACCTACCAAGACTGAATTGTGAAGAGATGGAAAGTCTTGAACAGACTGATGACTAGTAATGGAATATTATTCAGCCATAAAAAAGAATGAAATCTTGCCATTTGCAACAACATGGATGGACCTTGAGGACATTATGCTAAGTGAAACAGAGAAAGACAAATACCATATGATCTTATATGTGGAATCTTAAAAAAAAAACAAGCTCATAGATACAGAGAACAGATTGGTAGTTGCTGGAGGTGGGGGGAGAGGGGTACGAAATGGGTGAAAGGAGTCAAAAGGGACAAACTTCCAGTTATAAAATCAATAAGTCCTGGGGATGTAATGTACAGCATGGTGACTACAGTCAATAATACTTTATTGCATATTTGAAAGTTGCTAAGAGAGTAGATCTTAACAGTTCTTATCACAAGAAAAACAAATTTTTTTGTAACCATGTACGGTGATGGATGTTAACTAGAGTTAATGTGGTGATCATTTCACAATGTATGCAAATACAGAATCATTATGTTGTACACCTGAAACCAATATAATGTATGTCAATTATACCTCAATTTAACAAAACGTCAATCAGCAGTAGAATGGCTAAAGGATCTGTGGTAGATCTATAGAATGGAATACCAGAAAGTAATGAACTATAAGCAGACAAAACAATGTGTGTGAATCTCATAAAGATAACAATGGCTAGAAGGCAGTACTAAAAGAGCACAGACCATGTGATCCCATTTAGATAAAGTTCAAGCACAGGCACAACTAATCTAGGTTGAGCGAAGTCAGGATAATGGTTACCTTTTTTTGATGGGGGAGGATACTGGGAGGAGACAGGAGGGGAATTCTGGGATGCTAGTGAGAAAGAGACCAGAAGCTGGCCTAACACAGTGTGAGCCTTGGTGCTCCCCTGTTGAACAGGAAAATTTCACAGAAGAAAAACATTAGACAAAGTCACCATGTGACTGTGATGGATCAAGACAAAATCTGGAATCATATCTGACTACAAAGAAAAGACGAACATTGTCCAAACCACGAAAGTGATCAAACATCCCTCTTTCTCGGATAATATAAATGATTCCTGCCTCTTTACCAATTATAGTTTTAATCTCTTCATTCTTCCCACCACATAAATAAGATTTCAGATAGCCCTGCTTCCTGACAGCATCCAATCCAGAGCAAAGTCTTGCTTCTTTAATCCTCCCCCAAGTCACCTAACAGAGGTGATCCTTGCTCCCTGTTCTGACTTTGCCCCAGTCTATGGCCTGTGAGCTTACTCACACCCTCCATTCTAGACTTTTCATCCTATAAGTCTTTTCTAACACCCCCTGAGACAGCGCACAACGCACTTATTACTGCAATGAGTAAGAAATTCAACTTGCAGGGGCCAGCCCGGTGGAGCAGCAGTTAAGTGCGCACGTTCCGCTTTGGTGGCCTGGGGTTCACCAGTTTGGATCCCGGGTGCGGACATGGCACCGCTTGGCACGCCATGCTGTGGTAGGCGTCCCACATATAAAGTAGAGGAAGATGGGCATGGATGTTAGCTCAGGGCCAGTCTTCCTCAGCAAGGAGAGGTGGATTGGCGGCAGATGTTAGCTCGGGGCTAATCGTCCTCCAAAAAAAAGAAAGAAAGAAAAGAAATTCAACTTGCTCAACCACAGGTGTGTCCCCGGTGGTCTGTGGCTGGAGGGCTTTGACACAGGTAATATTCTGTTCCTCGAAATGAATGGTGGTTACACAGATGTTTTCCCTTGGTGAAATTCATTGTGCTATGCACTTATGATTTATGCCCTCGTATATATGAGCGCTATACCTACCTGCAGGATCAACAGTACAACAGATGCTCATGGCAAGTTACTCACTGTATTAAATAAAAGCCTCCCAATTTAAAAAAATCATGTGACGAATGCTGTACCACTGAGTATTCATATAACAAAACTTTTTTGAAGTCCTGTTACATCCCTGGGGTTTTCTTGGGTGTTTGGGAACACAGAAATGCAGAATATGCATTTCCTGTCCTAAACGAATTTATAACCAGGGAGCGTGGACACCTGCAAAACTGTGAAAGAGCTGTTTTGAAAGCTGCATTATGTCCCTCAGGCTGATCTGGAAAAGGCATTTCCAGGTGGACACATCGCGAGGAACAGGGCACAGGAGCCGGATAAACGTGGCAGGTAACCGCGAACATCTGGGAGTGAGAGGCAACTCGGATAGAGGGTGTGAGTGAGCTAACAGGCCACGGATGGGCCACCACAGAACAGGGAGCAAGGACGAGTTTTTCTGCCCCGTGTTTGCCAGCAGGAGAGCTGCTGGCATTTTGGGTGGACAGTTCTGTGCTGGGCAGATCTATCCCACCCCGGAAGGATGTTACATCTCCACGCCTCCACCTGATGAGTGACTTCAGTCCTGCCCAGTCCTGTGACTATGGAAAATGCCTCTTCACACTTGCAAAGCAGACAGGTCCACAGCATGGGGAGCCAAAGCAGGCAGTGCGGGCTCGCTGGGAACCTTTCATTTCTTCATCTCAGTGCTGGCTACAAGGCTGTGCTCACTTTCTAAGCATCCATTGAGCTGTACCCTTACAATGTGTATGCCTTCCTGGATAAATGTTATATTTCAATCAAAAAGTTTATAGAAAAAACTTGTGGGATGCAGCTTAAAGGAACATACAGAGGAAAATTTACAATCTTAAATTTATTGGGAATGAATGCTAAAAACTTACTAAGAGTCCTCAGGAAGCTATAGAAAGAACAGCAAAATGATTTCAAATAATATGAAACAGGTGAAGGAATGTAAGAGCTATCTTCTAAAAGTATATTTGACAAATGAAACCAAAACACCACTAAAAGAGAAAAGTCTATAGACCACTCAAGTCTGATTAAGATAAAATTAAGATTAAAATAAACAGAATCAGGAATGTGAAAGGGAACATAATTAAAATATCCAGAGATTTCTAAAGTATGAGAACACAATGTGAATCTTCCAATTAAATGTGGTAGATTGACCACAGGCATTTAAGTCAGCTTTTTTCTAAGACACAAAAATAACAACTGTAAACAAATGTTCTTTTTAATGTATAAACTCACCAAGGGGACAAAGGGAATGGGAGAGATGTCATGCGAGTGCAACAGATTTCTGGAAAGCAGCCAGAGTGGGCACAGACCCAGCTGAGGAGACCAGTGAAAATCTGGCCCCTCTGCCCAGCAGAATCCCTGAGGTGCGCAGGACATGGAGACACCAGGTTCCTAGGAAGGCAAGGATGGGGCATGGGTTGGCAACGGGGGACTGACTGGACCCCAGATTCCACCCCAAGTGTGCTAGCAAGGGTGGGGGCAAGTCCAAAATCAAGCAAAACAAAGTTACGGTGACAGGACAGTGTTGCCTTTGGGTAGTACTGCCTGGGAGGCAGCACGAGGGTGCTGGAAATGTTCTCTATCCTGAGATGGGTGGGGGTTCCATGAACTGTATGCTTCCAACTGTGCACTGTACTGCATGTAAGTTATACTTCAATAGAAAACTACAATGGAAACCAATGTGTTGAGCACCTACCATGAGCTGGGTGCCTACTATGTGCTGCACAATTTATCTCCCCGCTTCCTCTATAGGATGTCTATTTCCCTCCTCTCATCCCTTTTCTTGTAAGATTTCCAGGTCCTTCCCTTCCTCGTTCCTCTCCCCCTCTTCTCATAAAGGACTTCTGTATGCCTCCTCCTCACTCCTCTTCCCACCCTCTCCTCACCCAGGACTTCTCTGTTCCCCCCTCACAACATTCCTTCCATTCCCTCCTCATCCAGGACCCTCTCATCCTCCTTCTCCCACCCACTCCTCTCACAGGACTTCCACGTCCTCTCCCTCCCCTCCTTCCACAAGAGGGAGGCAGGCCAGACTGTCCCCTATGAGCACTCCACCACTCCTTTCTCTTGCCGCCCACTTCTTCCCACAGGACTTGTACAATCACTCCCTCCACACCCCTCTGCGGAAATAAAAGAAACCTTAACTAAATTGGAGTCGGGAAGGCCTGTACGGGAGCTCTCGCACCCTAGCACACATGGTCAGTTACACCAACGTGGAGGAGAGGAGGCTTGCATCCTAAACAGTAGAGTCGTAAAGCTACTTTACTGCGGAAGGAAGCCTTCTCTCCCCACCCAGCAACAGGCTAGCCAATGACAAACCGTTGCTGCCCTGAACTGCTACTTTCCCCCAGCGGACCTCCCTTTAGAACAGCCCCTCCCTATTCCCCCTATTTCTCTATAAAGGCAGCTCCCCTCCTTTCTTTTCCGGATTTGCCTATGGTTTGCTCTAGCATGCACGTCCCAAATTGCAATTCTTTTGGCTATTCCCGAATGAACTCATTTTGAGGGTAAAATAACTGGAGAATTTGCTTTTTAAGTTGACACCTCTTACCTGCAGGAGCAGCCCAGCCTTCTCCGCCAGCAGGGTGCCCAGGCTGGGGCTCACACTACTGCAGAGGGGACAGCCACATGCAGTGGGCCTTCCTCTGCCAGGTCTCCCCACTTCCAACTCATGTCTTCTCTCCGGTGTAATCCTCTCCCACTGTGTCTCTTCCCTTCAGCACTGAGCAGACTCATCTCCCTCCACTCGCCCCTCACTCGCAGCATCTCATGCACACTCACCTTCTCGCTGTTACACAGCAGGTTGGTGGTCTCAGGCCTTGTCCAGGGGTGCTTTAGGACTTACCTGGGGGGAGCTGGAAGGGACGATAAGGGGTCAAAGTTAAAACTGCTGTTTTTAAGGTTTTTATCGAAAGAAAGAAGAGGTGAAATAATTGGTAAAAATGTTTGTGGCCCAGCACTGCCTTAGGAAATTATAGGGCCAATCTGGGCTTCCCAGGGTAGTCTAGAGGGCCTAGGGGATGGGGTGAAGAGGAGTCTTATTAATATGGTTTTGGTGGTTTTAGCTAAGGTATTAAGGCGAGAAAATTAAACTACTGGTATAAATACGGGGGGAGGGTTGTGGAGCTGATTTGGCGGTCCTCAGGACAAAGCTGGAGGGCCTTAGGTATGCTCAGGCAGTCCCAAAGGATGGGTGCGACAGTCTCATTATTAATATTGCTTTGAAGGTTTGAGCTAAAAATTAAATAAGAAAATGATATATTAGTATCAGCCCTAAAGAGTATGAGCACAGGTCTAAGGATCTCAGGGTCGATCTTCTGGGGGGAAAGGGTGGGCTGAGGGATCAAAGCCCAGGTGTGGAGGGGAGTCTCAAGGCTGGTCAGGAATGCCACAGGGTGAGTCTATGGATTTCAGAAAACAATAATTGGTGTAAATATTGGGAGTTCCCAGTTCTGGATAATGGGGCCTCAGTGTGGACCTGAGGCGCCTCAGGATGAGCTGGTGGTGAAAATACAAATCTGGGGTCAAAGGACTGGTTTAGGCACCTAGAAGACATTATTAATAGCGTTTTGGAGGTTTTAACTAAAGAAATAAGTTAAGAAAACGAGGTAACTGATATAAATTTGGGGGAAGTCTAGTGCTGCTCTGAGCATTCCCAGGTAATTGAGTGGGGAGAAATCACTATTAATATTGTGATAGAAGGTTTAGGAATAGGAAAAAGACAAGAAAATGGAATAATTGATATAATGTTAGGGGGAGTGTTCAGTACTCCCATTTTCTGGGTCTAGGACAGGTCACAACATGAAATAACCCAAATAAAGGCTGGGGATCCACTCACTGCTCTCTGGTGGGTCTGAGTCGGGCCTGGGAGGGGCCTATGTATTGTGGCCTTACTGTATCACGGTAGTACCCCCAGGTCTGGCTAACCTTGTAATTCACGTGGGTCTCGTTCTTGTGCAGTCCCCCGAGCCAGGCCACCCCCTTCACAGCTGCAGCAGGAACTGCCATGTCAAGATGGGTCCATGGCTGCTCCTGCCATCCCAGGAGTACCCGGAGAGTGGACGACTCATAAGCAAGAGGCTGTGACACAGGAGGGGGCAGAGGTCAGTAGAGATGCCCAGCACCTGGAAGTGTTTCACGCACCGCCCTCCTTGGACTGATAAAATGGGAATGACGATAGTGCTCACCTGGTACTTTGTTAGGACAATAAAATGAGCTGAAGAAAGTAAAGCACTTAGCACAGTGCTAGCACATCAGGGCTGAATGTTACTGTTATTATTATTTCTGTTAGCACCTGCCCATCTCCCCCTAACCAGGATGCCCCTTTCTCACCCTAGAAAACCCATCACTCCTTTTTAGTATGCTCACTGCCTAGTTCGGAACACTCTGCACCAGTCATGAGGTAGCTGCCATCTTCACTTCCATGTCTTAAATGAAGAAACTGAGGCACGGAGAGGAAAAGGACAAGATGCCCAAGTTTACACAAACCACAAAAGTCTGCCCACAGCTTGAGCTCCTAAAGGCTACGTAACGCTGCCGCTAGCCAGCACCTGCGCGCACCACCTGCCCGGAAAGACACGCCCGCAAGGACACCCAAGTTCAGACCGCGCTCCGGACGCGCCCCTCCCGCCTAACGGGACGGGAGAAACCGTACTGGGCGGGGCGTGTGGCGGCGCTCTACAAATGCCCCACCCTCCACGTAGAACGTCCCTGGATGACCTGCCCCCTACATAAATGCCCCGCCCTCCACGTAAAACACGCCTGAATGTCCTGCCCCCACGTGAATACTCCGCCTTCCACGTAGAACGCTTAGAACGCCCCTCCTTCCACGCAGAACGCCCCACACGCCCCGCCCACCACGTAGACAACCCCACACGCCCTGCCCTCTGTGTAGAACTCCTCAAACGCCCCTCCCAACACGTAAACGGCCTCTCACACTCTGCCCACCATGCAGACCGCCCCACACGCCCCGCCCACTGTGTAGAACTCCTCAAATGCCCCTCCCACCACGTAGACAGCCTCACATGCCCCGCCCCCCACGTAGAGAGCCTCGCACGCCCCGCCCATCACGCAGACCACCCCACTGCCCCACCCACTGCACAGAGCGCCCCATACGCCCCGCCCACGCTGTAGAAGGCTCGGAAGTAAATCACTCTTGGATGTGGGCAAATATACCGTGTTTCGAGTAAGGCCGACCTGAGCAGGGGGCCCAAGTCTAGCCTTCCTAGTCCTGAGAATCGCCTCGCGCCCGAAACTCCCGCCGCCCCGGTATCCCTGAGCACCGCCCTTACACCCCTCCAGGGACTGGGCGAACCTGAGTGGAACCTGGCTGACCGATGGAGAGGTGGGAGGGGCCGTGCTTTACACAGTTAGTTAGACGGGATTGTGGAGGACCTTACATTAGCGTGGGAGTAGGAACAGGAGGAAAAGAAATGGACCAGTGGGGACTGTGAGGACTATGTGGAGCCTATGGGTAGCGTGCCTTGAAGAGGGGCGGGGCTCAGTGGATTCTGAATGAGAGTGGAGAGGCAGGACGCACAGGTGGAATCTAAGGCAGGAGTGAAGCATACAGTGTGTGCAGGTTGGGGACGTGGATACAGCCCTATGAATGTAATGGCGAGGGCAGCTCAGCAGTTGGAAATTCCCAGTAATAGATGGGAATAGTAAAGTGAGTCTGGGGTTATCATTGATAAGAAAGCAGTAGTTACTGAAAGAGGGTGTCTTTATGGCATTTTACAGCTGCTGTATGACTTTGGGAGAAATAATATTTCCTGTTAACTTTGAAATTGTCTTTATCTGTGCCTGTCATCCCAGCCCAATTATTAGCAGGGCTACATTTTTCTTTCTCACTCTGAGCTGATTTTCACTCTTTCTATCCCAAAGAAGTTTTTACTCTTTCACTCCCCCTTTTGGCCAAGGGCAGGAGAGGTCAACCACAGAACATTATTCTGTGAAATTCAGATCTTCACCATTGTTAGAGTTCCATTGATCTAAAGGTGGTTTGGAGGACAAGTCTGTAGTTGGACAAATGTCCATTCTTCACATTCCTTCAATAGCAGCTTAGTGTTGGATCATCAGACAGGACAGTGGCTGCACAGTAGCATTTAGGACTCTGCAGGTCCCACTAATTTTTGCTGGGAAAGATTTGCTCTGAGCTAACATCTGTTGCCAATCTTCCTCTCTTTTTTTCTCCACAAAGCCCCAGTATAAGTTGTATATTCTGGTTGTAAGTCCTTCTATGTGAGCCACTGCCACAGCATGGCTACTGACAGACCAGTGGTGTGGTTCTGTACCCAGGAACTGAACTGCGCCTCCAAGCAGAGTGCACAGAACTTTAACCACTAGGCCATTAGGGCTGGCACTGGAGGTCCCACATTGGAACACTGTAACACAGATAAATATTAGGAGAGTGATTATAATCAGAATGTGACGTCCACTTCTAAGTGAAAAGCCAGGTTTACCCAAGTTAAGCAAAAAGAGCAAATCTCATTCCTATTCTGAAGAGCATGTAGAACCAGATATTGGGAGACTGGGAAAAATACCAAATATATTAATTTGCTTGCTTGTTTCTTTGGTATTTTTAATAATGTTAAAGATTCCAGAGAGTCTACTGGAAAGTAGGTACAATATTCTTCCACCTGAAAGGCCAATATTATATCTAGAGTAGCTGTATGCTCAACCACTGCTTACCTGATTTCATGAACCTCTTGGGCAAGGAGTTCTGTGGTCTTAGTGACATTGTCTAGTTCTTCTGCTATTCTCTGAACAACAGCATGTGGGATTTCCCCCACTCTTATAAAGTGTGGAATGAAGAGTCTAGGTGGCAGAAGAAGGCAGTCCAAAATTCCTCTTGAGTAGTTAAAAGTTTTTGGCTCAAGTCAAGGTCCAGTTTCTCTCCTTGAGTCAAATTATCTAAAGACTTCTTTCTCTAAAAGGAAACTTAATGAGACCCTAGGTGGTATCAGGGACTATTCTGAAGGCAGGGATTAGTTTACCAAGATAACAGATCCTGTGCAATTTGTGGTTAATAGTCAATAGGTGTTTATGTCATGAATGCAATACAGATTCATCAGGGGCCACCAGGTGATCTTTCTTTGGTCAAAATAACTCCTATGGGGTTGTCAAATCGTATTGTAATGTTTTGCATCATTTAGCAAGAGTGTTCTGATGCCAAACATTGACAATTTTAGTAATAAGAGACCATCAGGTAGATCTAAACCAAAAGAACTTGGGGCTGTGCCTATATAATATGTCTTTTTGGTCAGTCTCTGAATATACACCATCTTTCCCTCAATTCTTTCCCAATTCTATTTTGGTGAAAGTTCAGTTACAAAAGTTAGAGTCTATGATATATTCCCAAGTATTGTTTCAGTGGAGATAGGAACTCCTTTTTTGGTAGGATAAAGAGTTTTTGAGTTTTGTTTGTCTGGCCTATTGTGGTGTTTGACATCTAAAAAGTCTCTCCTTAGTTGAGTCCAATTACTCTGAAACCCAACTGATCTATTACAAGGAATTGGTTTAAACAGAAGTTGAGTGTCACCAAAAGAAAGTTGAGAAAAACACAACAGTTTGAATATATACTGTAGTCAAATCATGAAAAAATTATGTGTTGGAGTCACACCAAGGAGTAGCTAAGGATGTAAAGAGAAATATTAAGGATAGGAGCCTTATATATGCCATAGTTAGGAGGTAAAAAGTGTCTGTTAACAATCCAGAAGCTTAAAACATCAAAAGGAAAAGAAAATAACCAGAAAAACAAGAAACAAAGTTCTGTAGATAGAAGTGTGACAATATGTGACTCCAAGTGTCTTGCTTCATAAGTCTTGGACAGAAGCTATGTGTCTGTTGGTCTTGGGTGGAAGTGTTCACTTTGATGCCAACAGATCCATACATATCAAATTGTAAAGAAATCATAGGGGAAAAATATCTTAGAGCTAACAGCACATGTATGTGCACTGAAGGAGGAATGGTCACAATGTACACTCAGCACTGCTTATTGTGGAGGGTGTATTTCCATACAGGAAAGGCCCTTGCGTACTAGTGAGTACCTAGGTGTGTGTCTGGGCACACAAAGGGGGCCTCCAGCTGAGTTTGAGAATAGGAGCTTGGGAGAGGGTGGAGGACGAGGAAAAAAATCCCTATGGTGGCATTTTGAATAGAATAAAAATGAAAACAATGTATCAAAATTTGTGAGGTGCTGCTATAAGAACTATTTAGAAGAAAATTCACAGCACTAAACACCCATGTTAGAAAAGAAGAAAGGTCTCAAATCAATTACCTCAGCTTCCACCTTAAGAAATTAGAAAAAGAAGAACAAATTTAACCCAAAATAAGTAGAAGTAAGAAAATAATACAGATCAGGGCAGAAACCAATAACATAGAAAAAAAATAAAAATCAATGGCACAAGCAGAGGCACTCACAACTAGAATATAACTGTACTGGGGGCTTTGGGGAGAAGAAGAAGAAGAAAAAAAAGAAGAACATTGGCAACAGATGTTAGCTCAGGTGCCAATCTTTAAAAAAAAATTAATGAAACCAAAAGCTGGTTCCTTGACTAAATCAGTAAAATTTATAAATCTCTAGCCATATTCATTCTCTGTGCCTCATATACAAATCTGCCCCACTAAGAAATGATCTTGAAAGTCATCCCGAGGATAATGAGCCCCGTACCCACATCCAAATAAAAGAAAAGCAATGGTGGGTTTCACTATGTGCAACTTACAATGCAAGAATATGGGTTCTTGAGTGCTATTTTCAGACTCTTTCACTTTATGAAGGATTTCAAAGGTGTTTATAGTCATCTGAAAGAGGTAGTTATTGCTACAACTATGGCAAATACACAGCACTTCGGTTATTCAAGTTAACACGTGGGTGTGTTGTTATGAGATCGGCACTGTCTTATTCTCTCTGACGTTCTTGTTTTTTAGCAGCTGCCTGCCATCATTAGATTAGAATTAATATAGTGCATTCAACTCTTGGCTAGTTCGTGGCTTTGAGTTTCTCTAGTGATTTCCACTGTGTGCATGGACATAGGCACACTTCATGGACAAGGACACACCCAGAGAGATGTTTCCTCACTGAGGAGGAGGCTATTGGAGAAGTGCACCAAATAGATGTTGTTATGTGGTCGTTGCTTTGACAAGGCACTGGACAAGGCCGTGAGGATAATTTGTACTCTTATCTGAACCATGTGCTTGCTACATGAGATCCAAATAGGAATCTCAGCTTGACCACAGGGGAAAGAGAGAAAGCAGTATTCCTGCTTCATTTTCATGCAAGTTGGGGAAGGTATGAGTCAGGGGATTACCTTACAGTCTAAACCAAATTATGCTCCTTCTCAAGAAGTAATCTTGGGTAAGTGCCTCTTGTATAGGAAATGGGAGCAGCAGCAGTGTTAGGAAGAAGACAATGATGTGGAAAGGACCTTGGACTGGAGGTTGAAGAACTGGACTCTAATTCTTGTTTGCAAGCAACAGCTTTTGGTGGCCTTGGGTGAATTACTTCACTTCTTTAGACTTGCCTCAGTTTCCTCTGTAAAATGAAGGAGGTAGACCAGATGGCTCAACTCAATAAAAAACAATGCATTGAGTGTCTAGTTTTCCTTGACTCAGTACTAGGTACCTGTCCTCTTGGATTTCATTGTCTTTCAGATAAGACAGCATTAACAATTAATTTTAAGTATGATAACTATTAGGACATGGGAATTGTAGGATATGGTGAGAACATATAACAAGAGGTTATACGTTAAGAGGGGTCAGGAAAGACCTCCCTGAGTAGAGTTGGTTTAGACTGAGAATGAAGGGTGAGTAGGAGTTGGCCAGGTGAAGATTTTTTATTATTATTTTGTTGATTTCTACTTTAGTCTAAAAACATAGTTTGTATTATTTCAATTCTTCCCAATTTTTTAAGGCTTGTCTTATGCCCCAAGATATGGTCTGTCTTTGTGAATGTTTCATGTGCACATGAAAAAAAAATGTGTCTTCTGCTGTTGTTGGGTAGAGTGTTCTATAAATGTCACTTAGATCAAGTTTGTTAATGGTGCTGTTCAGCTATTTTATATCCTTGCTGATTTTCTATCTAATAGTTCTATCCATTACTGAGAGAGGGGTATCGAAGTCTTCAACTATAATTATAGTTATGGACTTGTCTATTTCTCTTTTCAGTTCTATCAACTTTTGCTTCTTGTACTTTGAAGCTCTGTTGTTAGGTGCATACACTTTTAGGATTGTTATGTCTTTTTGGTGAATTGATCTCTTTATCTTTAAGTAATGCCTCAATTTCTCCCTGGCAATTTTCTTTTCTCTGAAGTCTACTTTGTCTGATATTAAAATAGTCATTCCAACTTTCTTTTTAATAGTGTTTGTATGGTAGATTTTTTCCATCCTTTTATATTCAACATATGTGTATCATATTTGAAGTGAATTTTTGTGGACAGCATATAGTTGGGTTAAATTTCTTTGTTCATTCTATTCTGATAACTTTTGTCCTTTAATTAGTGTGTTTAGACCATTTACATTTAATGTAATTATTAATATGTTTGGATTTATGTCTTCCATTTTATTAATACTTTTCTGATTGTTTCCTCTGTATTTCTGTTTCTCTCTTTCCTTTTTCCTGCCTTCTTTTCAATTGTTTTAGTATTTTCAGTATTCTGATTTAATTTATCTATTGGATTTTTTTACCATATCTCTTTTAATAGGTATTTTTTGGTTGTTGCTGTTTGGATTAAAATATATATTTCTTAACTTTTCACAGACTACATAGAATTCATATTTTAAAACTTCACATGGGGGGCTGGCCCATTGGCGCAGCAGTTAAGTTCACATGTTCCACTTCTTGGTGGCCTGGGGCTCACCAGTTCAGATCCTGGGTGTGGACATGGCACTACTTGGCATGCCATGCTGTGGTAGGCATCCCACATATAAAGTAGAGGACGATGGGCACGGATGTTAGCTCAGGGCTGGTTTTCCTCAGCAAAAAGAGGAGGATTGGCGGTAGTTAGCTCAGGGCTGATCTTCCTCAAAAAAAACACTTCACATGGAATGCAGAAAACTTTCTCCTTAATATTACTGTTGCTATATGTTTACATCTATGCATCAGTTATCAATTTATTGTCTCAGCTCTGAATGTGCTCTTCAGTATATGCTTTATGATAAACAACAGAATTCCTCCAAGAATTTCTCCTTTAAAGTGAACATAATGTTAAGATTTCTCAGTAGAGGGCACTCACTGGAGGGACATGACAGGAGGAAGATGCTTCCTGTAATTTCTGGCATAGGGGAAGGAAGGATTCTTCCCTGTGGGTATTGAGGACATCCAGTGGAGCTTGCCTGAGGCATAGGCCCATAACACCATCTCTCTGTGACCTTGCAGCCTCAGCCTGGCAAAAACCTGTCCATAGCCCTCTCGACACAGATCTGTTACTCCTTTGCAAACCCCGCCTCTTGGCCCTGCACAGCTCACCTATGCATAGGTATGGGCTATGGGCTGTGCTGCAAGGGTCTACAAAGAGTAGCCCATACCTATGCAAGTTCCGTCTCCCCACACAGCCCATGTGCTCTGAAGACGACCTGCCCCTGCTAGTACTCAGACTACCACTGCATGCCCACACCACAAGTTGCTGATCACTTGTTCCCCCACCTATACTCCAGAGGGTTGCCTATTTGTCCAGGAACTTCAGACCAGCTCTAGTCTGGCTAAACTATTAAACTTCTCTGCAATCTAGTGGTAGAAACACACTTTCTCTAGCAGGGTCTGAACTCCTTCCAAGTTTGTCCTTGATTGGTGTTTTAGTCAGTTTAGGCTGCTATAACAGAATACCATAGGCTGAGTGGCTTATAAACAGAAATATATTTCTCACAATTCTGGAGGCTGGGAAGTCTAAGACCAAGGTGCTGGCAGATTCTGTGTCAGGTGAGAGCCCACTTCCTCATTCATAAACAGACAGCCATCTTCTTGCTGTGTCCTCACATGGCAGAAGGGGCCAGGAAGCTCTCTGTGGTCGCTTTTGTGAGGGCACTTATCCCATTCATGAGGGCTCCATCCTCATGAATAAATCACCTCCCAAATCCCCCACCTCCAGATACCATCACACGGGGGATTAGGTTTCAACATAGGAATCTTGAAAAGACAGATATTCAGTCTATAGCATTCTGCCCCTGCTCCTCTAAAATTCATGTCCTTCTCACATGCAAAATACATTCACTCCATCTCAACAACCCCAAAAGTCTTAACTAATTCCAGCACTAACTTTAAAGTCTAAAGTCTAAAGTCTCATCTAAATCAGATATGGGTGAGACTTAAAGTATGATTTATCCTGAGGCAAATTCCTCTCTAGCCGTGAACCTGTGAAACCAAACAAGTTATGTGCTTCCAAAATACAATGGTTGTACCAGAATACGATAGACATTCCCATCCCAAAAGGGAGAAATAGGAAAGGAGATGGAGGTAATGGGTCCCAAGTAGTGTCACAGGCTCTTAATTAATATCAGTCCTGATATAGGTTCCCCTACATTGAACCCAGCATATATGGGGTTAAAACCCAAAGCACTCATCCCCATTCCCTGCTTCTTTAGTTACACTCATATGTAAATATCTCTTTCTTTAATCTTTGACTCCCTGAGGTTACAACCAAATAGAAGTTACAAATTGTTAAAGCCCAAGTGGCCTCATGCTCACACAACAGTTTTGGCTAATTGTGGGTCCTTGAAGTTTATTACAGGGAAACTGATGTCCAGAGAATATCAAGAAACTAAAGCTTCCCAGGCCCCAACTCCTCAGCTTCCTGGTGCCAGAGTCTACCATCCACCATGGAGATGGACAGCCAAGGACACCCATCTGCGGAATCCCTTATTTTCTCCTCCTCCCCTGCAAGCAGCCCCAGATGCAGGCCAGTGGGAAAGTGCTGACCAGCAAGGCCACAGGCCCCCGCTCCCTACAAGCAGTCAAATTCCTCAACCTTTAAAAAACCCTACCAGCTTTTTAACGGGGAGCTAGCAATTCTTAAGGCACTAGCCATTGCTTTGCTCCCTCTGCCTGGCAAAGAAAGTAAAGCTGTTTATACATAATGAGGGCTAGAGCCAGAATAGGGCAGTTACATCATCTAGCCCAACCCCTACTTCTTGCAGATAAAGAAACTCTTGAAGCCTGAGTAGATAAAAAAGAACTTGAGTTGGTCAAGGGGTGCAACTCCAGTGAGAAGGGCCACCTCATTGTACAATTCCAGGTGTACCATTCACATTCTAGTCTAGGTGATTGGCACTCCCTGGAGCCCTACAGTATGCAACCTGCAAAGCTGTACATGGTGGCCCTACCAATGAACAGACAAAGGGACCCATGAACTAAGTATGTTTTATATTTTAACATGTTCTCAGACTTTTAAACTATCTTTAGTACCTATAAGTATCTGCCAGTACATAGCTGGTATCTCATAACTCTTCAAACCATTATGTTGCACATAAGACTGGCATTAGACTCTTGCTATTGAGAAGACCTGTCTACAAGAGAGATCAAAGAATATAAGTCCTAGGAAATAACTTTCAAGACCTCAAGTATCAGCCAAAGCAGCAGCCTGGGCTTGGGATTTGGCTTCATTCTGAAATTTCACTCTGTATGGTCTTATTTTTCATGCATTGCCTGGAAACGCTTTTCTTCACTTGTGTGCAATTTTTTAAAAACTGTTTTTGTTTTATGATCCCCCCATGCATTTTTTGTTTCTTTTTGCTAGAACTTCAGATGTTGAACTTATGGATAGGTCCTCTAATTTTCTTTTGTTTTTCATTGAATATTTCTTAGAATTTTTTCTCTGAGTTCTCAGAGAGTTCCTTGATTTTTCAATCATTCTATTGAATAATTTTATATTTGCTCTTGCATATATTTAATTCCCCAAATTCTTTTTTGTTCTTTATTTTTTGTTTATAGTGTCATTCTTGTTTCATGAAAGCAACACCTTCCCTTGTCTTTTTGATGATAAAAAATTATAGTTGGCTTGATGTTTCCTTCTGCTCCCTATATCATCTCTATTTCCTGTGAGTTCCTTTCTAAAATGTCTGTTCATTTTGCTTCCCTCATTCATATGGGAGGTCTTTCTCAAATGTCTGGCGGTCTTTGCATGTCTGTTTATGTTAAGATCGATGCAATATGAAGCTGATTGGAGACTCTGTGGCATGGATGAGGCTTGTCAATCAGTAAGTACCATCAGGTGATGAGTGGGTTTATTTGTTGGGGGATCTTCTGGGAAGTAGTTAATCCCCTAACAGCAGTGCAGCAGCTAACAGGACCACAAGGATCACTACTAAACGTGTTAGGTTGGTTCCTCACAGTTCCATATTAAGCCAGTAAGGAGACAATGAGCCCAAATACATTCAGACAGTTTATTACATAAAGATACAGCAAAAGCAAAATCAGCTTGGTGTCAGCTTTCCACATCCCTTGTCCCACAGAATGACACCAAATGGTAGGAGCCAGATGACAGGCAGAATTGGTTGCTCTGTATAATAACCATGTTTTCTAGTTTCTGTATTTGATGCTTTGCTGACCCTGGAGAGACTGCCCTTCCCAGGGTTAGCTAATTCCCAGGGATAGAAAAAAATTCACCTGCAAGTACACCTTTCATGTGCAAACCAACCAACCCAGAACTTACACCTCCAACCACCTCTTTTATTGGGCTCTTGCACTCTAGACTACTATCCACCTGCCCTCATCTCTCCAGGGCCAGGTACCAGACAACTAGGGACAGCCTTTATGCCCCAGGGCCCATTGAAATTATTCAAACTAGCCAATATTAAGCCTGTTTACCCTGCATCGCCCATTTCTTCCCTCAAAAACCACAAAAAAGGCTCTTGCCCGCATTTTCTTCTCCCTACCTCTGCCTTCTTACCGACCCTGCTGTCTCTCCATGTGGCCCTGCGTGGTGTTCCCTGCCTCTAGTTTCTAGGGTAAGTATAAAAAGCTTTTTCCTTCATAACAGTCATCTCCATGTCTGTGTGTCTTACCATACCCGATTAAAAACAAATCCTGGGTACACTTAAAACACTCTTACATTTAAGTCTCAACTCTGAACTACAGCCAAGCAGTTTCATAGGCTTACACAGAAGCCTGCAGCAAAGTCCTGTGCTCAACTGAAACTAGAGAGAGAGATGAGAAATGATCTTGTGGTAGTCTCCCACAAGGTAGGGAGGCAGATTGGAAACTGCCTCACAGAATCCTTAACAGCCTGCTTATCTTGCCATGTCCCAGGAGAAATCTCAGGACATTTGTCAGACTTCAACCAAGCCTTCGCCTATGTGGCCTATGTGGAGATGTGCAAAGACACCATGGTGCCATAGCAGAGCTGTTTCCTGACAACGGCATGGCCTGACCTTTCATGTACCCAGCTAAGAATCCTTTTTAGAAGCAAAAGCCACCCCATCAGATGCCCCAATTAGTTGTACTGATAGGCGCTTGGATGAAATCTTTTCTCTGTCTTAGGTGACATTGGATGGGAATGACCATGGCTATGACTCCCAGTAGAATGATCAGACCCACCTGGAGGACAGACCACAGCCAGGCTCCTGGTCTGGAGCCAAGCCAGCTAAATATGTGATGAATCCAGGTTGGCAACTGCACACGCCCTGCCTTAGTGGCCAGCAGGAAATCCAGGGCAATGGGATTGTCCATCCCCAGTCAAGCTAGAGAGTTTAGACTGGTTTGTGTGTTACAGGCAAGGATAGGCCTGATGTCCATGTTAGAAGTGGTACCCTATTGGGGCATAAACTGTAGCATGAGTGGAATAATTTATTACATTAGTAATAAATCAATTTTGTGTCCCTTATGGTAGACAAACTCAGTCAAATTAAACAGTTCCTGCAAAGCAAGCTAGAGTACCTTTGGTAAGAACAATTTGGCTATCATATCTGGCCTAATCCCAATGCCATGGCCCACTCTGAGTGAACTAAGGATCTGCCAATAGGTTTGTAGTGGCCTAAGCAGAAGCATTTTGTAGACTTGGGGTTAGGGTACAATTCTTAGAAGGCTGAAGGCTGAGATTAATAATTGAACTTTAAGTACCAGAAAAGATTTGTAGGAGGAATTTGATCTTCTGAAGTTTTCAAAAGAACAGCTATTGAGTTTTGTCAATAGAGTTGAGTGGGAGATGACCCAGCAATTGATTAAATGTAGGGCAATAGCTATGGTCAAGGAAAAGCATACAAGAGAGTTTTGTTTTTACTTAAGCAGTAGAGGGAGACTACAGGGTGCCAGCAACAATAAGATAAGGTTGTATCCTGCCACATTGCTAAAAAACTTTATTAGTTCTAATAGGTTTTTTTGGTGGGTTCTTTAGGATTTTACATACAAAACCATGTCATATGAAAGTAAAGAGAGTTTTACTTATTCCTTTCCAATCTGAATGCCTTTCTTTCTTTTTTTTTTTTTTTTGCCTAAGTTCCCTGGCTGATAACATCCAGTATAATGTTGAATAGAAGTGATGAGAACAGACATCTTTGTCTTGTTCCTGATCTTAGGGAGAGAACAGTCTCTCACCATTAAGTGTGATGTTAACTGTGGGTTTTTTGTAGATAATTTTATCAGGCTGAGGAAGTTCCCTTGTATTCCTAGTTTGTTGAGTATTTTTAGCCTGAAATGGCGTTGGATTTTGTCAAGTGATTTTTCTGTGCCTATTGAGATGATCATGTGGTTTTTATCCTTTATTCTATTAATATGGTGTATTTATTGCATTGATTGATTTTCACATGTTAAACCAACCTTGCATTTCTGGGATAAATCCCACTTGGTCATGGTATATAATCCTTTTTGTATGTTTCTGGATTTGGTTTGCTAGTATCGTGTTGAGGATTTTTCACATATTTATAAGGGTTATTGGTATGTAGTTTTCTTGTGATATCTTTATCTAGTTTTGATATTAGGGTAATGCTAGTCTTACAGAATGAGTTGGGAAGTGTTCCTCTTCTTCTATTTTTGGATGAGTTTATGAAGTTTGGTGATATTTCTTTAAAGCTTTGGTAGAATTCACCAGTGAGGCCATCTGGGCCTGGGGTTTTCTTTGTTGGAAGTTTTAAAATTGCTAATTCCATCATTTTGCTTGTTACAGGTTGATCCAGATTATCTATTTCTTATTGAACCAATTTTGGTAGCTTGTGTCTTCCTAGGAATTAGTCTTATCTAAATTGCTCTTCTTTTTCTAGTTTGTTAGGATGGAAGCTTAGCTTATTGATTTGAGGTCTTCTTTTTTACTATAGGCATTTACAGCTTGTACATTTCCTTCTAAACGCTGCTTTAGTTGCATCCCATAAATTTTGTTGTTGTTTTCATTTGCCCAAAAGTACTTTCTAATTTCACTTGTAATTTTTTTATTTGACCCATTGGTTGTTTAAGAGTGTGTTGTATAATTTCCACGTATTTGTGAATTTTCCAGTGTTCCTTCTGTTATTGATTTTCAGCTTCATTCCATCGTGGTTGGAGTAAATACTTTGTATGATTTTAATCCTTTTAACTTCATTGATAATATTTTATAGCCTAGCATATGGTCTCTCCTGGAGAATGTTCCATGTGTACTTGAGAATAACATGTATTCTGCTGCTATTGGGTGGGGTATTTTATAGATATCTTTTGATCTAGTTGGTTTTTAGTGTTGTTCATGTCTTCTGTTTCCTTGTTGATCTTCTGCCTAGGTGTTCTGTCCATTATTGAAAGTGAGGTATTGAAATCTCCAATTATTATTGTTGAATTGTGTATTTCTCCCTTTACCTCAGCTCCTAGTGGCTGCCCACATTTCTTTCCCATGGGGGTTTCTCCATTATGGTCACTTACTTTATGGCAGCTTATTTCTTCAAAGCCAGCAACAGTTAAGGGTCTCTGACCTCAGGGAGGGCCCAGTCCCTCTTTTAAGAGTTTCTAACTTGATTAAGCAGGCACACCAAGGGTAATATACCTTTTGATTAACTCAAAATCATTTGATCTGAGACTTTAACTACTCGTGCAAAATCCCTTCACCTTTGCCTTATTCTATTGGCTGGAAGCAAGTCACAGGTCCTGCCCATACTCAAGGAGAGATAATTATAACGGGTATGAATACAAAATGGCAGGAATCATGAGGTCACCATAGGGTTTATATCCCACAAATTGTATACATTGTAAATGGCTGATAATTTTTTATGTGTATTTAATCTATAGATTCTTTTCTATAATGGTTTTTCTTACATTTTATTTGTTGTTGTTACGAAACCCAGGCCATTTGTCCTGCACAGTTTCCTATAGTCTGGCTTTTGCTGATTACATCCCCATGGTGTTGTCAACATGTTCTTTTGCTAGTGTAAGTGATCCAAGATAGAGTGCCCAACACGGAAGCCACAGTCTTTTTTATTTTATTTTATTGAGGTCATAGTAGTTTATAAGATTGTGAAATTTCAGCTGTACATTATTATTTGTCAGTCACCATATAAAAGTGCCCTTTAACCCCTTGTGCCCATCCCTCAACCTCCTTCCCCTTGGGTAACCACTAAACTGTTCTCTTTGTCTGTGTATTAGTTTATTTTTCACATATGAGTGAAATCATATGGTGTTTGTCTTTTTCTGTCTGGCTTATCTCACTTAACACAATACCGTCAGGTTCGATCCATGTTGTTGCAAATGGGACAACTTTTTTATGGCTAGGTAGAATTCCACTGTATATATATACATACCACTTCTTCTTTATTCATTCATCAGTCAATGAGCACTTGGGTTGCTTCCACATCTTGGCTATTGTGAATAACGCTGCGATGAACATAGGGGTGCATAAATCTCTTTAAATTGTTGATTTCAAGTTCTTTGGATAAATACCCAGTAGTGGGATAGCTGGGTCATATAGGATTTCAATTTTTAGTTTTTTGAGGAACCTCCATACTGTTTTCCATAGTGGCTGTACCAGTTTGCATTCCCACCAGCAGTGTATGAGGGTTCCCTTTTCTCCACATCCTCTCCAACATTTGTTGTTTTTGTCTTGGTAATGATAGCCATTCTAACAGGTATAAGGTGATATCTCACTGTAGTTTTGATTTGCATTTCCCTAATGATTAGTGATGTTGAACATCTTTTCATGTCCCTATTGGCCATCTGTATATCTTCTTTGGAAAAATGTCTGTTCAGATCCTCAACCCATTTTTTGATTGGGTTGTTTTTTGTTGTTGAGTTGTATGAGTTCTTTATATATTTTGGAGATTAACCCTTTGTCAGATATATGATTTGCAAATATTTTCTCCCATTTGGAGGGTTGTCTTTTTGTTTTGTTCCTGGTTTCCTTTGCTTTGCAGAAGCTCTATAGTCTAAGTCCCATTTGTTTATTTTTTCTTTTGTTTCCCTTGCCTGAGTAGATATGGTATTTGAAAAGATGCTTCTAAGACCAGTGTCAAAAGAGTGTGATGCCTATATTTTCTTCTAGGAGTTTTATGGTTTCGTGTCTTACCTTCAAGTCTTTAATCCATTTTGAGTTAATTTTTGTGTATGGCAAAAGATAATGTTTTACCTTCATTCTTTTGCATGTGGCTGTCCAGTTTTCCCAGCACCATTTATTGAAGAGAGTTTCCTTTCTCCATTGTATGTTCTTGGCTCCTTTGTCAAAAATTAGCTGTCTGTAGATGTGTGGTTTTATTTCTGGGCTTTCAATTCTGTTCCATTGATCTGTGTGTCTGTTTTTGTACTAGTGCCATGCTGTTTTGATTATTATAGCTTTGTAGCATATTTTGAATTCAGGTATGGTGATGCCTCCAGATTTGTTCTTTTTTTCAGGATTGCTTTAGCTATTCGGGGTCTTTTGTTGCCCCATACGAATTTTAGGATTCTTTATTGTATTTACGTGAAGAATGTCATTGGGATTCTGATTGGGATTGCATTAAATCTGTAGATTGCCTTAGGTAGTATGGACATTTTAACTATGTTTATTCTTCCAATCCATGTGCATGGAATAACTTTCCATTTCTTTATGTCATCTTCGATTTCTTTCAATAATGTCTTATAGTTTTCATTGTATAGGTCTTTCACCTCCCTGGTTAAATTTACTGCTAGATATTTTTTTCTTTTTGTTGCACTTGTAAATGGGACTGTATTCATAAGTTCTCTTTCTGTTAGTTCATTATTTGTGTATAGAAATGCAACTGATTTTTGTAAGCTGATTTTGTACCCTGCAACTTTGCTGTAGTTGTTGATTACTTCTAATAGTTTTCTGATGGATTCTTTAGGGTTTTCTATATATAAAATCATATTGTCTGCAAACAGCAAGAGTTTCACTTCCTCCTTGCCAATTTGGATACCTTTTCTTTTTCTTGCCTAATTCCTCTAGCCAAACATCCAGTACTATGTTGAATAAGAGTGGTGAGAGTGGGCACCCTTGTCTTGTTCCTGTCCTCAGAGGGATGGGTTTCAGTTTTTTCCTGTTGAGTATGATGATGGCTGTGGATTTGTCATATATGGCCTTTATTATGTTGACGTACTTTCCTTCTATACCTATTTTATTGAGAGTTTTTATCATAAATGGATGTTGGATCTTGTCAAATGCTTTCTCAGCATCTATTGAGATGATCATGTGGTTTTTATTCCTCATTTAGTTAATGTGGTGTATTACATTGATTGATTTGCAGATGTTGAACCATCCCTGTGTCCATGGTATAAATCCCACTTGATCATGGTGTATGATCCTTTTGATGTATTGCTGTATTTGGTTTGCCAATATTTTGTTGAGGATTTTTGCATCTATGTTCATCAGCAATATTGGCCTGTAGTTTTCCTTCTTTGTGTTGTCCTTGTCTGGCTTTGGGATCAGGGTGATGTTGGCCTCATAAAGTGTGTTAGGAAGAGTTCCATCTTCTTCAATTTTTTGGAGTAGTTTGAGGAGGATAGGAACTCAATCTTCTTTGAATGTTTGGTAGAATTCTTAAGAGGAGCCATCTGGTCCTGGATGTTTATTTTTGGGGAGGTTTTTGATTACTGTTTCAATCTCTTTACTTGTGATTCGTCTATTCAGATTCTCTATTTCTTCTTGGTTCAGTTTTGGGAGGTTGTATGAATCTAAGAATTTATCCATTTCTTCTAGATTGTCCAATTTATTGGCTATAGTTTTTCATAGTATTCTCTTATAATCTTTTGTATTTCTGTGGTATCTGTTGTAATTTCTCCTCTTTCATTTCTAATTTTATTTATTTTAGCCTTCTCTCTTTTTTTCTTAGTGAGTCTGGCTAAGGGTTTGTCAATTTTGTTTATCTTCTCAAAGAAACAGCTCTTAATTTCATTGATCCTTTCTACTGTTTTTTGGTTTCAATTTCATTTATTTCTGCTCTAATTTTTATTATTTCCCTCTTTCTGCTGACTTTGGGCCTTGTTTGTTTTTCGTTTTCTAGTTCTTTTAGGTGTAGTTTAAGATTGCTTGAGATTTTTCTTGTTTGTTAAGGTGGGCCTGTATTGCTATGAATTTCCCTCTTACAACCACTTTGTTGCATCCCATATGAGTTGGTATGGTGTATTTTCATTTTCATTTGTCTCCAGATATTGTTTGATTTCTCCTTTAATTTCTTCAGTGATCCATTTGGTTGTTCAGTAGCATGTTGTTTAGTCTCCACGTTTGTCACTTTCTCAGATTTTTTCTTGTAGTTGATTTCTAGTTTCATAGCATTATGGTCAGGAAAGATGCTTTATTTGATTTCAATCTTCTTAAATTTATTGAGGCTTGCCTTGTTTCCCAACATATGATCTATTTTTGAGACTGTTCCATGTGCACTTGAGAAGAATGTGTATTCTGCTGATTTTGGATGGAGTGTTTTATATATATCTATTAAGTTCATGTGGTCTAATTTTTCATTTAGTTCAACTATTTCCTTGTTGACTTTCTGCCTGGTTGATCTATCCATTGATGATAGTGGGGTGTTAAGGTCCTCTACTATTATTGTGTTGCTGTTAATATCTTCTTTTAGGTCAATTAATAGTTGCTTTATATACGTTGGTGCTCCTGTTTTAGGTGTATATATAAGGGTTATGTCCTCTTGGTGGAGTGTCCCTTTTATCATTATATACTGCCCTTCTTTGTCTCTCATTGCCTTTTTTTGTGTGTGTAGAAGATTAGCCCTGAGCTAACGTCTGTTGCCAATCTTCCTCTTGTTGCTTGAGGAAGATTGGCCCTGAGGTAACATCTGTGCCAATCTTCCTCTATTTTGTATGTGGGATGCCACCACAACAGGGCTTGATGAACAGTGTGTAGGTCCGCACCTGGGATCTGAACCTGTGAACCCCAGGCCCCTGGAGTATGAGAACTTAAGCACTATGCCACCAGGCCAGCCCCTCTCATTGCCTTTTTTATCTTGAAGTCTACTTTGTCTGATGTAAGTATGGCAACACCTGCTTTCTTTTGTTTGCCTTTAGCTTGGAGTATCATCTTCCATGCCTTCACTCCAAGCTTGTATTTGTCTTTAGAGCTGAGAAGTGTTTCCTAGAGGCAGCAAATTGTTGCGTCGTGGTTTCTTGGGTCTTTTTTTTTGGTGAGAAAGGTTAGCCTTGAGCTATCATCTGCCTCCAATCCTCCTATTTTTGCTGAAGAAGATTGGCTCTAACATCTGTGAGCCACATCTGTGCTAACATCTGTGCCCATCTTCCTGTATTTTATATGTGAGACACCTGCCACAGCATGGCTTCATAAGCAATGCGTAGGTCTGCCCCCAGGATCTGAACCTGTGAACCTCTGGCAGCCAAAGCAGAGCACACGAATCCAACCACTATGCCACTGGGCCAGCCCTTGGATCTTGTTTTTTAATCCATCTAGCCACTCTGTTTATTTTAAGTTTAATTTTTTTTTTCAGGAAAATTAGCGCTGAGCTAACTACTGCCAATCCTCCTGTTTTTGCTGAGGAAGACTGGCTCTGAGCTAACATCCCATGCTCATCTTCCTCTACCTTATACGTGTGACGCCTACCACAGCATGGCTTTTGCCAAACAGTGCCATGTCCACACCTGGGATCCAAACCAGCGAACCCCAGGCCACTGAGAAGTGGAACATGTGAGCTCAATCGCTGCACCACCAGGCTGGCCCCCTCTGTTTCTTTTTATTGAGGAATTCAATCCATTTACATTTAGAGTGATTAATGATATATGAGGGCTTAATGCTGCCATTTTATTGCTTGTTTTCCAGTTGTTTCACATTTCCCTTGTTTCTCATCCTGTGTATTTTGGGCTGCCAATTCAGTTTGGTGGCTCTCTATGATGGTTTTCTCAGTTTTCTCTTTATTTACCATTTACATCTCTGTTCTGATTTTTTGTTTAGTGGTTACTGTACTGTTTGTATAAAAGATCTCATAGATGAGATAGTCCATTCTCTGATAGTCCCTTATTTCCTTAGTATAAGCAGGTTCCAGCCCTTTCCTCTTCCCCTTCTAAGTTGTTGTCACAACTTATTCCATTATGTGTTGTGAATTTGTGGTTAAAATGCAATTATATTTATTTTTGATGTTTTCCTTCCCTTTATCTTTAGAGTTATAATTGTTTGCTAATCTGTGGATAGACAGTTGCAATTTTCTGATTTTGTCTGCCTATTTATCTCCTTGCTCAAGATTTTGTAAACCTTTTTTTCTTTTTTTTTCCAGGTATGAGGGCCTTCTTGATCAAATTGTATGTGTGGGGGTGTCTTGTGGCAATGGACTCCCTCAGCTCTTGTTCATCTGGGAAAGCTTTTATTTCTCTGCCATATCTGAAGGATATTTCTGCTAGATAGACTATTCTTGGCTGAAAGTTTTTGTCTTTCAGAATTTTGAATATATCATTCCACTCTCTCCTAACCTATAAGGTTTCTGCTGAGAAATCTGCTGAAAGCCTGATAGGAGTTCCTTTGTAGGTTATTTTCTTCTTCCTTGATGCCCTTAATAATTTTTCTTTGTCATTGACTTTTGCCAACTTTACTAACATATGCCTTGGAGAAGATCTTTTTACATTGATGTAATTAGGAGTTCTATTAGCTTCATTTACATGTAATTCCAGCTCCTTCTCCAGGTTTGGGAAATTCTTAGCTATTATCTCTTTGAACAAGCTCTCTGCTCCTTTCTTCCTCTCTTCTCCCTCTGGAATACCTATAATCTTTATCTTGCATTTCCTAATTGAGTCAGATATTTCTCAGAGAATTTCTTTGTTTCTTTTTAGACTTAGTTCTCTCTCCTCCTCCATCTGAAGCATTTCTGTGTTCCTATCCTGTAGGTTGCTAATTCTATCCTCCATAATATCAGCTCTGTTATTTAGGTACTCCAGATTTTTCTTTATCGCATCTATTGTGCTTTTTATCTCCAAAAATTCTGATTGGGTTTTCTTTAAAGTTTCAATCTCTTTTGTGAAGAATTCCCTCTGTTCATTAATTTTGTTCCCGATATCATTGAACTGTCTGTCTGAATTCTCTTGTAACTTGTCGAATTTTTTTATGATGGCTGTTTTGATTTCTCTGTCATTTAGATTTCTGTGCCTTCAGGATTCATTTCTGGGTGTTTGTCCTTTTCCTTCTGGTCTGGAGTATTAATATATTTCTTCATACAATTTGATGGAGTGGATTTGTGCCATTGCATAGTGATAGTATCTGGTCGCAGGTTCCACCTGCCGCCACTGGGTCAGGGGCAGGAGCTGTGTAAACTGAGCCCACTACAATTCCTGTCAGCTGTTCCTGTCCAAGCCTGGGATTTCAGTGGCCCTGTGGGGTCTCCCACTGAATGGGAAAGAAATCATGCAGGGGCTCATGGCTGCTGCCACCTGCTCCCACAGACATCCTGAGATGCGCTCCCCTCTTCAGGGCTGCAGCAGTACTATGGGTGTTCATGGCAGCCAGGAGCTTGTTCACCTGGACTCACAGCTCTGCTGCCATCTCCTCCTAGGTGGCACCAGCTGTTGTGCTTGGTGGGCAGGGCCTCCCCACTGCGTCTGAGCCAGAGACACTCCCTGGGACCGTGGTGGGACTGTGGACTCTACCACCAGGCAAGAGAGTGATCACAAGGGGGCTCAGGGCTGCTGCAGTCTGCTCCCACAGTCCTGCTGAATCACATTCCCATGTTTGGGGCTACAGCAGTACTTTGGGCATTTGCAACAGGTGGGAGCTCGTTTGCTGGGACCCCAGATATGCTGCTGTCTGCTCCTAGGTCACACCAGCCTTTGTGCTTGGTGGGCGGGGCCTCCCCACTGGATCCGAGCCTGAGCTGCTCCCTGTGGACCACGTGGCCCTGTGGACTCTCCCACCTGATGGGGAAGTGATCATGCAGGGTCTCATGGCTGCCGTCACCTGTTTCTGCAATCACTCTGAGATGCACTCTGACCCTCAGGGCCACGGCAGTGCTATGAGTGCTCCAGCCAGGAGAGCAGTTGCACACATGTACTGGGCTGCCTAGGGGCTGGAGAGTGCTCACCTATCTCCACCACCTCCCCGGGGGTAGTCCATCCACCTTCAGATTTATAGCTGCATGGGTCTCTCAAGCATCCTGATGTGCTGTGTGGGTACCCTCCACTGATCAATGAATGTCCATTTAGTTGCAGTTAGATGGGGGAGAGACAAAGGGAACAGCTCACTCCACCATGTTGCTGATGTCCACCACAGTCTTTTTATAACTTAATCTCAAAAGTGACATCCCATCACTTTTGCTGTATTCTCTTCATTAGAAGTGAATCAATAAGTCTAGCCTCACTTAGGGGGAGAGGATTACACAGGGGAGTGAATATCAGAATGTGGGTACCATTGGGGCCATCTTAGAAGCTGACTACCACAATACACATTGATCTACCTAGTGTTGGTGAAGATGTGGAGCAACTGGAACTTCCGTAAGTTACTGATGGGAGTGTGAAATGGAGTAACCACCTTGGAAAACAGTTCAACAGTTTCTTATAAAGTTAAGTATATACTTACCATGTGACCAAGAATTCCACATCTAGACATTTTTGATCATGATCATTCATAAACTTTTACTTAACCATTTATTTTGAAATACTTTTAGATACATAAAAGTTGAAAAAATAGTACAAAGAGTTCTTATATTCCCTTTGCCCAGTTTCTTCTCATGTTAGCATGTTGCATAACTGTGATATAATTACCAAAACTAGAAATTAATACCATTAACCGACCTACAGACTTTATTCATATCTCACTAGTCCTTCCACTAATGTCCTTTTTCAGTTCCAGGATCCAATCCAAAATATCACATGGTATTTAGTTTTCGTCTTTTTCATCTCCTCCAATCTGGAGGGGTCCTTTAGTCTTTCCTTGTCTTTCATGACCTTGACACTTTTAAAGAGTACTGGTCAGTTATTTTGCAGAATGTTCCTCAATTTGAGTTTGTTTTATGTTTTCTTATTATTAGATTGAGGCTACACATTTTTGACACAAATACTACAGAAGTGATGTGCCCTTCTTAGTGCTGCACATCAGGGGACACAGAACATCCATGTCATTTTACTGGTGATGTTCACCTTGATCATTTAGTTAACGCAGTGGAGTCTTCCAGGTTTCTCCACCATAAATTTACTATTTTTCCCTTTGTAATTAACAAATATCTTGGGGAAGATACGTTGAGACTATGCAAGCACATTGTTTCTCATCAAATTTTCACCACTTATTTTAGCACCTATGGATGGATCTTGTCTGCAACTATGTGTGGTGTTCTAATAGTGTTTTTCTACTCAGAATTGTTCTGTAAGTAAGAGTTGTCCTTTTCTCTCATTTACTTATTTATTCAATTATTTATTTATATCAATTTGGACTCACATGTATTCTATTCTATGGGTTATAATCTAATAGTATCATTATTTATTTTCTGTCTCAAATTAGTCCACCTTTTGCCATTACAAGCTCTGTGGTGCCCTTTTGATATGCCCACATCCTTTCTTTGAGCACTTCCTTACTTTCTGGGACTACAGGATGCTCCAGCTCATCTTGTATTTTCTCTACCCCAGTTCAACTACTTCTTCAAGGAACTCTGCTTCCTTTTACTAGAAAATAATATTTAGAAACCTAGATCTTGTTACCATGTATGCTCACTGGTACTCATTGGGTTATTATTACTTCGAGGCCCTCAGCTAACTTAGAGTCTTGGAAACATATGAATGTATATTAACCCATGCTACACACATTTTCTTTCTTTCTTTCTTTTCTTTCTTTTTTTCTTTCTCTTTCTCCCTCTCTCTTCCTTCCTTCCATCCAACTAGCTAACTAAACTAAATAACTAACTAACTAAAGGCCTCTAATTCCAACCCAACTCCACAGGGTTCATTCTAGCCTTCCTCTCTTCCTTAATGATAACTTCTTTCACAGGCAGTGAGAAATCTGGCTCTCATTAACTGAAATATATTTACTTATTTGTTCAACTATAGTATTCACATAAAGAAGTTTCAGAATTGCTAACCAAAACCCCAGGGAGAAACAAATTTACTAACTATAGTATTTATGTTCAGTTCTTTTCATCTATATCCTTAGAAAAATACTGTTTTTCAAGTTATCTAGGTTATGTCTTTTCTTCCCCACCCCCTTCAGTGTAGTGTTATCAATTTGTAAGATAGTTATGTTCATTTCTAAAAGTTCGTATTCCATTTTGGGCTCCCTCCCACATCCGTTTTAAAAAATTTACATATAGTAAAATTCACTTCTTGTGGTGTACATTTCTATGAGTTTTGACAAATGCAGAGTCATGTATCCACCCCCACAGCCATGATATACCAGTTGAAGGACATATGAGTTGTTTGCAGTTTTTGGTAATTATGAATAAAGCTGCTTAAACACTCATGTATAGGTTTTAGTGTAAACATAAGTTTTTATTTATCCCAGGTGAATACCTAAGAGTGAGATTGCTGGGTTGTATGTTTAATTTTATATGAAACTGTATAATGTATGAGAGTTCCAGTTGGTCCACATCCTTTGAAGCACTTGCTGTCAGCCTTTTCTTATTTTAACCATTTTAATAGATATGTAGGGGTATTTCATTGTGGTTTTAATTTGCATTTCCCTAATGACAGATAATGTTGAGTGTATTTTCATGTACTTATTTGCCTTTTTTTGGTGAAGTGTCTGCTCAAGTCTTCTGCCCATTTTGATGGGTTGTTTTCTTATTATAGAGTTTTGAGAACTTCTGGAATATCTTAATCACCCCGAAAGGAAACTTCCTACCCATTAACCAGTCACCCATCTCACTTTCCCACCAGCACCTGGCAACCACTACTGCTTTCTGTCTCTACAGATTTGCTTGTTCTGGATATTTCCTTTAAATGGAATCATACCATATGTGGCCTTTTGTGTCTGGCTTATTTCACTTAGAATATTTTCAAATTTATCCATGTTGTGGCATGCATCCATGTTTTATTCCTTTTTATGACTGAAAAATATTCCATTGTATGGATATACCATGTTTTGTTTATCCATTCATCAGCTGATGGACACGGGTTGTTTCCATTTTTTGGCTGTTGTGACTAGTGCTTCTATGAACATTTGTGTACAAACATTCTGTGTATACAAGCTTTTGTTTGAACACCTGTATTCAACTACAGTCATGTCACTCAACGATGGGGATACTTTCTGAGAAATGTGTCGTTAGGTGATTATGTCATTGTGTGAACATTATAGAGTGTACTTATAAAAACCTAGATGGTATAACCTGCTACACACCTAGGCTATATGGTACTAATCTTATGGGACCACTGTTGTATTTATGGTCCATCATTGACTGAAATGTCATTATGCAGCACATGACTGTATTTGGGGTATATACCTAGAAGTAGAATTGATGGATCATACTATGTTTAACTTATTGAGGAAATGCCAAACTATTTTCCACAGAGACAGTACTTTTTACATCCCCATAAGCAATGTATGAAAGTTCCAATTTCTCCATATCCTCGCCAACATTTCAGAATACATGACTTCTTTCAGAAAAAAGGGGAGAGAATATTTCCCAACATTTTATTAGGCCAGTATTACCCAAATACTAAAACCAGAAAAAGACATGACAGAAAAAGAAAACTGAAGACCAATGTCCTCATGAACGTGACAGAGAAATCCTCATTAAAATATTAGTTATATATAAATATGTAAATATATTTATATTTATAAAAAGATATAGAAAATATACAAGAGATTTATAAAAGATATCACACATGAACACACATATGTATGTATCTCACACATCACAACAATGAGGGGTTCATGCCAGGAGTGCAAGGCTGTTTCAACACTTGAAAACCAATCATTTTAATTGACCACATTAACAGACTAAATAAGACAAGCCAGGTAATCATCTCAGCAGACGCAGAGAAAGCATTTGATGAAATTAAATATCCATTTATGATAAAAACTCAAAGCAAACTAGGAATAGAATGGAAATTCCTTAACCTAATGAATGGCATCTACAAAAAACCTGTAAGACACATCATACTGAATAGTGAGAAATTGCATGCTTTCTTCCTAAGATCAGAAACAAGGCAAGGATTTCCTCTTAGACCACTTTATTCAAAATTCTGCTGGAAGTCCTAAATAGTGCTGTTAGATAAGAAAAAGAAGTAAAAGGCATTCAGACTGGAAAGGAAGAAATAAAACTCTATTTCCAGACAACATTATTGTCTATGTAAAAAAATTTTTTAAATCTATAAAAAAGCTCCTAGAATTAGTGAGTTTAGCAAGGTTTCAGGAAACAGTGTCAACATACAAAAGTCAATTATATACTATATGCCACCTATGAACAATTTGAATTTGAAATTTAAAAATATAACATAGTATCACCACAAAAATGAATTACTTAGGTATATAACAAAATATGTACAGGATCTGTATACTGAAAGTAAAAGACATCAATGAAAGAAATCAAACATCATCTAAATAAATGGAAAGATAGGCCATGCTCATGGATTCTAAGACTCAATATAGTTAAGATGACAATTCTCCCCAGTTTGATCTATAGATACACTGTAATTCCAATCAAATTCTCAACAAGACTTTTTTAGTTACTGATAAGTTAATTCTAAAATTAATATGGTAAAATAAAGGAGCAAGAATATCCAAAACAATTCTGAAAAAGAAAACAAGTGGGAGGACTTGTGCTACCCAATTTCAAGACTCACTGTAGAGCTATAGTCATCAAGGCAGTGTGGTATTGACAAAATGCCAGAAACACAGACCAAGGAAAAAGACTAGAGAACGGAGAACCCAAAATTGGCCCACATGAATGGAGCCAATTGTTTTTCTTTCCTGTCAGAGAAAAAAATACAAATAAGCAAGGGCAGAGAGAAGGCTAATGGAACCCTGTGGTACTTGGTTCAAGTCAGAAATATCAGTATGAACTCGTGTTTATTTTAAAATATATACAGATAGATGGCTAAAGAAACAAAAACAAAAATGTGTGACTATATGGGTTATAATAGATACATGTATTTCCTAGTTCTTTGAGACTGCTAGCAGTGACATACCAGTAGCAATGAATACACTTAATTCCAAGAGCTTGGTTTCTAAATGCCACTTTCCAGAAAAAGGAACCAAGTCTCCTTGGAGAAATTAACAGCTGATTCTAGGTCTAGAATTTTCTAGCAAGAAAAATACAGGATAAGCCTGGACCATCTTATAGTTTCAGTAAGTAAGGAAGTGCCCTCCTCCACAATAAAAGGATGGGGGCATGTCAAAGGGACTCATGAGCCAACCTGAAAGACACAACAATGGCTAAACTTGTAACAATTTGCGCCACATAATAAATAATATAGTACTGGATTGTAACACAAAGAATAAAATGTCCATTCATCCATATTGATATAAACAAATGATTGAATAAATAAATAAAGGAGTGGGGGAGGACAAGTCTTCCTTACAGAAGAATCCCAATTAATAAATGTAGAAGCAATGAGTAAAATAGAAAATCACTATTAGAAAAAAACAGCAGTAGTTGCTGAAGGCAAGATGTATTGATGAATGCTAAAATTACTGGGTGAAACTTTCAGGAGAAAGAGGATATTTGCATAACCTCAAAGTAATTCCCTTGTGGTAGTTTTAACATATGACCACAAACTCTTTGATACCCCTCCATCCACAAAGTGAAGATTAAGCCCCCCCTCCTTTAGTGTGAGGACTTTGACTCATTTCTAATGAAGAGTATGGAAAGAGGGAAAATAGTAACTTTAAAACAGAGAAACTCGGGAGACACCATCACAACAAAGTGACCAAGGTTAATACCACTAAAAATAAGTCATGTTGATATCATTAGTCCCCTGAAACAATGTGATGAGAAGAGCATATAATCTTTGTGATATCCATCCCCAAAATCCATAACCTCAATCTGTTCATGATAAAACATCAGACACAAATTGAGGGATATTCTACAAGATACATGCCTACTCTTCAAAAGTATCAAGGTCATGAAAGACAAAGAAAGACCAAAAAACCGTCACAGATTGGAGACTAAGGAAACATGATAACTAAAAGTAATGTGATATCCTGGATTGGATCCTGGAGCAGAAAAAGGTCAGCTTGCAGTAAAGGATTAACTTTGCCCAAAGAAAGGTTTGGCCCTTTGCCCTGGCTCTTAGGAGGTAACTCTAAGCCCTTGGAGTGTCCTGCCCAATAACAGTGTCTTTTTACCTGAGGGCCTGGAGCCATGCTGGACAGTCTATACTAACAATATGATTTATGATAGGGGCTTTGAGCCATGCAGTATCAGCTCAGCCTCTGGTGGTGTGTGATGAGAAATTATACACTTGCTAAAACTGATCAAAAGAAAAAATGGAGCAGCTATGCTAAGAATTTTACCAGAATAGGGGCCAGCCAGCCCAGTGGTGCAGCGGTTAAGTTTGCATGCTGCACTTTGGCGGTCCGGGGTTCGCCAGTTCGGATCCCGGGTGCAGACGTGGCACCACTTGGCACGCCATACTGTGGCAGGCATCCCACATATAAAGTAGAGGAAGATGGGCACAGATGTTAGGGCCAGGCTTCCTCAGCAAAAAGAGGATTGGCAGCGGATATTAGCTCAGGGCTAATCTTCCTCAAAAAAAAAAAAAAAAGAATTTTACCAGGACAGAGTCATTTCATAATGAAAAAAGGGTCTACACAACAAGAGGACATAGAAATCCTAAACACTGTGTACCTATTAACAGAGTTTCAAAGCAGACAAAGGATAAACTGGTGTAACTGAAAAGAGAAATTGAAAAAAGCACAATCTTAGTTGGAGATTTTAATACCTTTCCCTCAATAACTGATAGAATAAATAGACATAAAATCAGTAGGGCTGTAGAAGACTTGAACCACACTATCAAAAATCTTGACTTAATTCACATTTACAGATCATGTCACAAATGGCACAAAGCCCCAGTGGGACCCTACTCCCTTACAGAACAAACGCCTTAAGCCATTGGGGGAAGTGCAGCAAACTCTGTTGCCTCCAGGACACAGGTGAAGATCCACTGTGACTAGAGGAAGGGAAAAGGAAAAACATCTTCCACTTGTGGGGAAGAGCAGGAAACCATCCTGGGCCCAGACCATTAAAGGCCTTCTACCAATGCGGAGGGGCAGGACTGCTGAAAAAACCCCACCCTCAGGACCTAGGGATACAGGGCCTGCCTAAAACTCATCAGGTCACCAAGACCCAAGTAATAATAGTAGTCTACTACTAAAGGAGAGGCAAGAGCATGGAGAGAGGTCTTCCCTGACATGCAGACACACAGGAAAGCATAAAGGTGAGGGTGGTCCAGGAACACTGAGAAAAATTCTCTGGAAAACCAGTGCCTCCCCTAAACACAACTTAACACTAGAGAAATTTGAAGACTATGGTACATTGAAGGTAACCAGAGCAACACCACCCAAACCCAGCCCAAATCCTGACTAAATGGACTCAATCCCCTCAAACTAATAACCTATTAGAAGAGCAGTCAGGTCTATTTCCAGGAGTGAATATTATTTACCTCAGGATATATATCTCCTATATCCAGTTTCCACTCTCCTATTTGACACTGAGCCAAACATTATTAGATGCAAAACAGCAAGAGAAAACAATCCACCAGGAGACAAAGCAATCAAGAGATCCAGACTCAGCTGACCCAGTTGTTGGAACTATCAAACAGGCAATTTAAAATAACAGTGAATAGGGGCCGGCCCCGTGGCCGAGTGGTTAAGTTCGTGTGCCCCACTTCTGCAGCCCAGGGTTTCACCGGTTCAGATCCTGGGCGCAGACATGGCACTGCTCATTAGGCCACGTTGAGGCGGCGTCCCACATACCACAACTAGAAGGACCCACAACTAAAATATACAACTATGTACTTGGGGGATTTGGGGAGAAAAAGCAGGAAAAAAAAGAAGATTGGCAACAGTTGTTAGCTCAGGTGCCAATCTTTAAAAAAAAAAAACAAAAACAATGATTAATATGTTAAAGAGGACAGTGGAAAATGTGAACAACAGGTATGAACAGATAAGGAATTTCAGCAGAAAGCTGAAAACTGTAGAAGTCGAATGGAAATACTAGAAGTAAAAAAGAAAACATAACTGAGATGAAGAATGCCTTCTATGGGTTCATCAGTAGACCTGACAGAGCCAGGGTAGGGGTTAAATCAGTGAACTTGAAGATATGTCAATAGAAATTACCCCAACTGAAACACAAAGAGAAATAAAGATTGAAAGGGGGCATATATAGGGATGGGAGAAATTTGTAGCATTTTAAAATCTAACACAGTCTATCTTCTGGTCATAAATCATTTTCATTACCACACCATGCAAAATACGTTCACCCCCATTCCAAGACCTCCAAATGTCTCAGCCCAAATTATGGCATCAGGCTCAAATCCAGGACCTCAAGTCTTCTGTATCAGGTTCAGATGTGGCTGAGGCTCCTTGGGTGCCATTTCTGTTTCTTGATCCAGAGACCTGTGAGCTAAATGACAAGTTATATGACCACCTCCTCACCCTGACCCAACACACACACACACACACCCCCCACATACACAATGGTGACACAGGGATGGATACTACAATAGAAACTCTCATTCAAAAGAGGGAGGAACAAGAAGCACATTATCAGCCACTGTCCCATAACAACTGAGACGTCCCACAGAGAAAATGTTGTCAGGTCCCCCTGCTCCAGGGGCAGATAATGTTTCCTGATAAGGTCATACGTGTACCTGGGAATGGCTTCCCAGTCTATTTTAATATATTTTTCTTGGGTCTTCTCTCTGAGACATCCTTATATTCCCATAAGAAATGGCCCATGCTTACAGCTGAGTAACTTTCTTAGCTTGCTTCCTGTTCACAGAAGTTAGGGAGGGGAGTCCAGAGGCCACTTTTCATTTTGGACTGTTTCAGTCCCTTTAAGTCCAACCTGGAGGTAGTTTTGCTAGTAAAACTCTATTAAAAATTTTACAGGTTTTCCATGACTCTGGTTTGTATGTACTCCATGCTCCAAATGCCACATCAACAATTCTTTTTAAGACAGGCTCCTCTCTACTTTGAGCAGTGTGTCAGGTTACTGGGGACAATGTCATGAAGTTTTTGGAAGCTGTTTAGCTTAGCTGAGAGGGTCTCCTAAACACCAACTTAAATATTTTGCACATTTTAACAAAAGGTCTTCCCGCCATACCCATGATTTGATCTCACCCTGAGGCCTGTTTTCACCTTGAGAATATTTTGATGCCTGGAGAGACCAGAGATGTGAAACAGTTATTTTCTAACCCACCAAGTCCTGGCTTCTTTGTATTTCTTCTGAATACTGCTTGCAAATGGAACAGTTTTTTTCTTGGTTCATCTCTTTCTGTACCTTATCGTATGCAGCAAACTGATACTTCCAAGATTCTGTTGGAAATCTCTTTAACCAGACCCACAAGTTCATTTGGTACATTCTCTATCTTCCCACAGAGCATGCTGACTGTTTTGCTATTTTTTTCCTTACTAAGTAACATGGGCTGCTGTCTTTTTCAGCCTTTCTTAACAGTTTTTCTCATTGTTTTTCCAGTTTCCACCTGCCACTCAGGCCCAAAGCTAATGCCACAAGTCTTATGTTTTGGTACAATACCCCTCACATGCATACACTTTCAGGTATTACTTAGCATTGGCTGCGCAACAAACTACCCCAAAATTTAGTATCTTAAAACAATAATCATTTTATTTATCTCACAATTCTCCAGGTTGGCTGGGATAACTGGTATAGCTCTTCTGGTGTGGGCCGGCTTGACTGGGGATGGAGGTTGAGGAAGGCCTCACTCCCATGTCTGGCAGTTGGTCTAAGAGGCTCCAGCTGGGCTGGGTCATCTCTGCTCCCTGTGGTTTCTCATCCCCCTGTAGAGGAATCTGAGCTTCTTTACACAAAGGTCTCAGAATTCCAAAAAGCAGCAAGAGAGGGTAAGCCTCAAGGCAGGCTTCCACACTTCTCCAGCCTCTTCTTGAATCTCTTTGCTAATGTACACTGGACAAAGCAAGTCACATGGCCAAGCTCAGAGTCAAGGAGTAGAAAGAGAGAGACTCTACCTCTTAACAAGAAAAACAAGAGTAACATTGCAAAGGGATGTGGATAAAAGGATGGGAGGAATTTGCGGCCATTTTCCAATGTACCACAATGAAAGAAGATAAAAATATGATGTCATGAAAACCAGTATGAATGATAGGACCGTATTCATGTGTTCATGTAAAATTATATCTGCAGATGTATGTATATACAAAACCATAATGACTTTGAAATTGTGGATTCAAGTGAGAGAAATATTCAATTGGAAACATACTTGATAGACACAACTGTATTAAATTCAAAAAGAGAATTTCAATTCAATTATTCCTCCTGTTGCACAATGTGTTCTGCCACAAACACCCTACAGAACTGAGAGTAGGTTTACACATCAAATATATTATTTTGTTGTCCTACCTTTCATTTAGTTGCCACTTTAAATTACTTAACATAACACAGTAAACATGACTGTCATTTACATAATTTTGCACACTTCATCTATAAAGAATTTAGTAACAGTTTGCTTTCTAAAGGAAGGTTTTTCCTAATGCATCAAACAGACAGCATTTTTCCCAGTTTGAATTCTATTATATATTGTGAGGCCGTGCAAATATAGAAATTCCCCTTCATTCAATGCATTCTTAGAGGGTCTATTCTGAAAAATTTTGCTCATCTGAGGTGAGAGAGCCTGATGAATGCTTTTTATTATGCAATGTCACATAAGATCTGTCTTGGGTGAATTTTATAATATACACTTAGACCTGACTTCTGTGATAAGGCCGTCTCATTTTCAAGCAACAGGGTTACTTTCACGTATGAATATTGCGATGCATACTCAGAACCGATTTCTGAGTGAAGCCCTTTCCACAATCACTACATTTATAGGGTTTATCTCCAGTATGAATTGTCTGGTGTTTATTGAAATTTGACCTGTCAGTGAAGGCTTTCCCACATTCTGCACATATATATGGTTTCTCTCCTGTGTGAATTCGCTGATGTACTTTGAGATGTGGTTTCTTTGAGAAGGATTTCTCACAATCAGGACATTTATAAGGCTTCTCTGTAGTATGAATTCTCTGATGTGTAATTAACTCTGACTTCTGGATGAAGGCCCTCCCACAATCAGCACAAACGTAGGGTTTCTCTCCAGTATGAATTGTCTGGTGTTTATTGAAATTTGACCTGTCAGTGAAGGCCTTTCCACATTCAGCACATATATAAGACTTTTCTCCAGTATGAGATTTCTGGTGAGTATTGAGATTTGACCTGTTGGTGAAGGCCTTCCCACATTCGGTGCATACATAGGGTTTCTCTCCTGTGTGAATTCGCTTATGCATCTGGAGTTGTGACTTAGAAGGAAAGGATTTCCCACAGTCACTGCATTCAAAAGGCTTCTCTCCAGTATGAATTCTTTGATGTGCAATTAAGTGTGCCTTTTGGATGAAGGCCTGCCCACATTCAGTACATATATAGGATCGCTCTCCTGTATGAATTCTCTGATGCATCCTGAGTGTTGATTTTTGGGTAAAGGCTTTCCCACACTCACTGCATTTGTGGTGTCTCTCTCCAGTATGAATTTTCTGATGTACATTGAGGGCTGAGTTCAGGGAGAAGCCTTTCCCACATTCGCTGCATTCATAGAGTTTTTCTCCAGTATGAGTTGTCTGATGCCTAAGTAGAGATGACACTTGGAAAAATGATTTTCCACATTCATTGCATTTATAGGGTTTTTCTCTAGTATGAGTTTTCTCATGCAAAATTAATTCTGAATTCTGAATGAATGCCTTCCCACATTCAGTACATATATATAGTTTTTCATCTCTATGAACTCTCAGATATATACTGAGTAGTGGCTTCTGTGTAAAAACATTTACACATTTGCTAAGTTCATGAGGTTTTTCCACAGTATGAATTCTCTGAGTTGCAAAGAGGTGTGACTTCTGGGTGAAGATCTTCCCAAATTCAGCACACATATTTGCTTTCTCCCCAACAGGAAATTTTGGATTGTGACTGAGTCCTTGTTTCAGGCTGAGGACTTTTCCACACTGATTACTTTCACAGAATTTCACTCCTGCATGCGTGTTTTCATGGTTAGTATAAGAGCAGCTCTGGGTGAAAACTTGACCACGTCCAATAATTTTATCAAAGTTCTTTGTTGCATTGTTTTTACTATGAAAATGTAAATCTAAATTATGCTTAAAATTCTTTCCAAATGAGTCATATTTATGGGGTCGTTTCTGTGAAGAAACATGATTTGGGCTTGGATGAACAAATTTTTCACTGTCTTTACATTCATAATCCCACTCTGTATTCAATATTTTCTTATTGATGAAAGCTGCATGACTCAGTGGTTTGTTCTGTTTTTCCCTATATCTTTTTATTGGTTCGGCATCTTGCCACAGTTCTTCTAAAATGGAATACAATGAATCATCTCTTGTATCTTCATCCTCCATTTCACTATGAAATGAAGCTTTTCCAGAAATTCTTTTTTGGGAGGTCTTAATCCCAAATTTCCCATCTAAAAAGAGAAAGAAAAGTAAAACTGACACAAAGAATAGACAACAGAAGATTAAAAGGTACACAAAAGCTAATCCAAACTAAACACAGGGGAACCAGTAAATCTGATGATGATGATGACAATGACAGGAAATAAATGTATAGCACTTATTATGTGCCAAGTTCTTGCATGATACTTATGACATTCCAACCATTGTTCTAAGAAATTGTTCTAAGAAAGGATTAAAAGAAATTTAATCCTTTCAAAGCCTTATGTGGTATTTTCTATTATTATTCACCTATTGTAGATAAGGAAAGTGAAGCTCAGAATGATTATATATATAATTTGCCCTAAAATATGGTTATTACGTTTTGGAGATTGGAGTTCAACATAAGCAACCTAACTCTCTTTTGAGGACACTTGGATATCAAGTAGAGTAAAATGAAGATTAAAAAGACAAGGGTTTTGGGGCTGGCCCCGTGGCCGAGTGGTTAAGTTCGCGCGCTCCGTTGCAGGCGGCCCAATGTTTCGTTGGTTCGAATCCTGGGCGCGGACATGGCACTGCTCATCAAACCATGCTGAGGCAGCGTCCCACATGCCACAACTAGAAGGACCCACAACGAAGAATATACAACTATGTACCGGGGGGTTAAAAAAAAAAAACGACAAGGGTTTTAAGTGGAAATATCCGTGGAGAGCCTAGGCTTGGAGGGTGTGACTCAGAGTCTAAGTCTTCATTAGCTTTCCATTCTAAATCCTCACTAATCTTGTTGCTTCTTGCTTATTAGCAACAATACCAATTTAATGTGATCAAAAAACCAATTTAATCTGCTAAAAGAGTAGATCCTAAAAGTTCTTGTCACAATGAAAAAAACATTTTTTCCTTTTCTTTTTTATATCTATGAGATGGATGTTAACTAAACTATTACTGTGGTAATCATTTCACAATATATGTAAGTCAAGTTATGATGCAGTATACCTTAACTTATACAGTGCTGTATGTCAATTATATCTCAATAAAACTGAAAAAAACCCACAATTTATTCATACCCATAGGAAAAATATTGTAGTCAGAGCCATCTTGACCTATACAAACAATAAATAAATGGATGTCTATACTCCGACACTCCATCCAGGTATAATTGTTTTCTTGGACCTAAAATTATATATATCTAACAAGAAGTATAAAATCAGAGAAGACAAGCCATCTGTGGTAGACTAGAAGGTGTTAGTGCCTACAAACATAGGTTCTTTACCCACCACACAAGAGGGGCCAAATAAAAACTGGAATGCCAGGCTTATGGCAAGGAAAGGGTTTTATTTCAGGTGATATCAGCCGGGAGACAAGAGCAAGCCCTCAAATTTGTCTCGTTTTGTCTTGTCTCCCCGGAAGATGGGAGGCGAGAGGTTTCAAAGGTTGCAAGGAATGTTTCTGTTTGTGGAGGGGGGAGGAACCTGTGGCCTTGGGCGCTTTCCCACCAGCCTGTGTTCAGCCTTGGGAGGCTGCTTACAGGGAGCAGGATGATAACGGAATTTGCAGGTGGGCAACCTTGGCTGTCTGTCTCCATGGCAGACAGTGGATTCTGGAGCCAGGGAGCAAGCAGGGAGAGTGCTTTGGTTTTAACCCCATATATGCTGGGTTTAATGTAGAGGAACTGATATCAGGGCTGGCATCAAAAGCTGTCCACCAGAATTTGTTTTACCTTTCTTTTGCATTAATAGAGTAGTAGCCAGGCAGATGGCTGCCCAGTCATATAACACTGCTCAGCCTCCTTTGAAAACTGGTTGCCATGTGGCCATGTTCTCATCAATAGGATGTGAGAAAAAATGATGGGTGCCACTTTCAAAGCAGCACATTGAGACAGTAGGCATTTTTCTCTATGCCCTCTTCTACCTTCTTGCTTACTAAAACCTCGACTTGGCAGCAACGCAGACTCAAACATGCAGATTTCACAAAAACCCCAAGACATAGGGAGTTCTATAATGGAGGGAACTTGGATTCCTGAATAAACATGAGCAACGAGGTTTTACAATGGCCTGTGATATGAGAAACTTTATATAAGAGAGAAATAAAATTCTTTAGTATTTAAGCCACTGTATTTTATAATCTCTTTATTATTGCAAATTAGCTTTAACATAATTAACATACTTGTCTTGCCCAGAATGGGCATCACAAATGTTTCCATTACCAATACATAGGACGTATCAGATTCTCAATCATAATTTTAAATGGAAAAATTATACATTATCTCATCAGCAAGAGATTTTAGATACTGAGAATGCTGAGTCATCAACTCCAGTTTCTCCCTGTTAATCAGTTTGATAATGCACTCAAAACACACATCCCATCCAAAATCTCACCCTCTTATTCTTAAGTTGCATTTTCATTCTCACACATTGAGCTTTAATTTATTCTGGAGATATTAAGCACTAGATTCCTAGGCATGGTTTTAGAAGTGGTTCTCCTTTTCATTTTATTTAACTTATAAATATATATAAAATGTATAACCTGTAAGTAAAACTTAACTTCTAAACCCCTGCTGTATTGGACAATATTTAGGTCACCAGTACCAATATTCATTGTAAAAAATCTGCTCCTGCAATAAAAACTTCTCTGTACCTTTCCTGAGCCCACAGATTCAACGAAAAGTACACAAATGAAGAGTCATCAGTCTAGAAAAGAGCTGTGCGTGCAAGCTTGCATTCTATTTGCCACTCACAAAAATGTCTCAAAAACAGTCCAGTTTATTCTCAGATCGAAGGATATGTTCATGTTCTCTTCCTCCATTTAGCCTGCTTGTTAGCATTTTCTTTTGTGCTGTTTAAAAACACATATGTACTTCATGAAGCAGTTTAAGAGTTTTTATTTTGAAAATTAATCTGATCATATGCTAGTGACACTTTTTTTTAACTTCAAAAGCAGACACCCTCCGTGCTATTCCTTTTGCTAATCATTTCAACAGACTTCTATTAGAATAGAAACACAATACACAGACAATAAACTTTTTAATATTTGATGCCATTGTCTTTACTTTCCAATTACAATCTATGTTCCATTGAATTCCTATCAGTAGAATTTTTTAAAATCCTTCTGAAATAGGGCAAAATACTCTCATATTCTTATCCCCCACAAATTCAATTAGTTAATATTGGTAAGTATTTTCTTCATGCTTAGTGTTCAAATAATGAAAATAAGATACAGGCTCTTATTTTCAGGGACTTTCAAAATTACTAGAGGCAGAAGCATCTGAGGCAATAGAAATGGAGAAGAACGATAAACTTGGAGTAGGTAAAGGGTCATTTCATGGAATAGAAAACCTGAAATGAAACAAAATGAAAGTGTCTATTACCTGGATAGGCAGAGCACAAAATAATAAAGAGCCCAGATGCAGAGATGAACTTCATATTTGGTAGGCATTAAAGATAAGGTGAAAATTTGAGGAAAGCATGAATTAAGGAAATTATACAGATACAACTTTAACTGGCAATAAATACATGGCCACATTGTAGATGGCACTGAGAGAAGAGCTACTGGTCATGTGTTATATAATATGAAATAATTGTAAGTTTACTTCACGAAGTTAATGACAAAGATAAATGTGGCGTCGTCTCAGGTGACATCTATCAGTAGCATATAAGATGAACTAGAAACAAGAAACAAAATCTGCAAATCCCATTAGGAACAGAATAATCCAAGCATAAGAAAATATAGACTTGCTTTTGGGTGATGCTACTAAGAATTAAGATAAAAAGATATCTAAATAGTATTCATTAAAAAAGAAAAAACAGGAATTGCAGAGTAATTAGTAAGAGAAGATAACTAAGAGGGAAGAAACAAAAAACACAGCAGAATCTGACAAAATTTGGAATGTGAGAATTCCTGATTTGGGCAATGATGGTGCCAATTCCTCACATACTAAATGAAGACGAGTAAAGCAGAATATTCTACGGGAACTGTCTAGTATGCAGACAAATGTGGTGCTAGGGTCTAGTAATAATATAGCAACCAGTGGTATCAATATGGAAGTCATTGGAATACAAATACAAAGCTTAAGTTTTCAGAATGGAAGACTCTTTTAATTACTATAGGAACAAATATTCAGATGACAGTAAACAAGACCTATAGCCCAGGGCATCTCAATGGGGGAAAAGCCTCTACGGAAAGGAAAATGAGCAAAGATTGGAAACAAGATAAAATAAAAACAGATAAAATAAAAATAAAGGGCACGCAGACAAAAAAGGAAATGATAAAAAGACACAATAATGGATGCAGAAAATTTTAAGGAATTTATAAAAAGACTCGCTAGAATTAATAAGTGAATTTAGTGAGGTCTCAGAACACAGGGTCAACGTACAGGAATTAATTGTAAGCCTTCAACTTCTAGTATGGAGAAGTAAGCTCCTAAAAAAATCCTTCCACAAACAGTAACTATAATTCCTAGGAAAACAAAATAAAACAAAACAGATACCGGCAGAGTGAATAAAAACAGGCAGATTTCGCAGAGGAGTCAGGAGTTAGAGAAAGTCTGAACAGAGATCTGAGTTGCTATCCACCTTAGGTGAGACAGCATCTCCAGTTTGAGTCTAACATAGTTAATTGCCTACTCTGACAAAAACACAGAACATTATAAAACAGTGTTACTGTGACACTCATAACGTTCAGGATACAATCCAAAATTGTTCAATATATGATGTGCCAGAAAAAAATGTTCTTTTTGTCATTCTCGTGTCTTCAGTAGTTTTTAAAGTATACTTTCCAGAATTAACAGTTTCTATTAGATGGGCTACTCCAATAGAAACAATTCATTCAGACTAGAACTCAAGTTAATTTTTGTATAAGGTGTGAGGTATGGGTCAAGGTTTTTTTCCTTCAATACCAATATTCATTTGTTCATAAGACTCTCCTTTCCCCCACTGAATTGTATTTGCACCTTTGTCAAAACTCAGTTGTCCATATATGTGTGGGTCTATTTTCAGATTCTCTCTTTTGTTCCATTTAGATATCTGTTGGTCCTTACATCAATACCACACCATCTGGATTATTGTAACTTTATAGTAAGTCTCAACATTAGGTACTGTAAATCTCTCATACTTTTTCTTCTTTCTCAAGACTGTGTTGGCTATTCCAGGTCCTTTGCATATCCATATAAACTTTAAAATCTCCTTGTCAGTTTTTACCCTCTAAAATTACAAACTGATTGAAAAAGTAGAGTACAATCCAGTAAAGCAATAGATTTCAACAACACAATCAACTTGATTTATATATCATAGAAACAACACTCATCAACAGTTGAATATACATTCTTCTCAGAGACACATGGAACATTCCCCTAGATAGACCATATGCTGAAATCATACAGAGTGCATTCTCAGACCACAACAGACTTAAATTAGACAACAAAGGAAATAGACAAATTCCTTGAAAAATACAACTTACTATGTCTGATAAAAGATGAAACAGAAAATCTGAATAGTCCTATGTCTATTAAAGAAATTGAATTTGTTATTAAAATTTTCCCATCAAGAAAACGCCAGGTCCAGATGGTTTCACTGATGAATTCCACGAAACAGTAAAGGAAGAAATAACAATCTTACACAAATTATTTCAGAAAACAGAAAAGGGAACACTTCACAACTCATTTTATGCAGCCAGCATAACCCTAATAACAAAACTTGACAAAGATATCGCAAAAAAAGAAAACTAAAAACCAATATCACTCATGAAAAATGCAAATTTTTAAAACAAAATATCAGTAAATAGAATCCAACAATATATAATAAGGGCAATATATCATAATCAACTAGTATTATTTCTCAGAAGTGCAAGGTTAATTTAACATTTGAAAATCAATAAATAAATTCACATATTAATAAAACAAAAGCAATAACTCTATGATCACTCTAATAAGATGAAGAAAATTCATTTGACAAAATTCAACATGTAACTATGACAAAAAAAAAAAAACCTCTTCAACAAGCTAGGATTAGAAAGGAACTTACATAACCTGATAAAGGGCAGCTTCAAAAAACCTAGAGCTAACATCATACTTAATGGTATGAATTCTTTGTCCCTAATATTGGGAGCAAGGCAAGCATGTCCATGCTCACCACTTCTATTCAACACTGAACTGAAGGTCTTAGTGAAATAAGGAAAGGAAAAGAAATTAAAAATATGAGATTGGAAAGGAAGAAATACAAGTGTCCCTAAAGTGATAATGATTAATTACAGGAAAAACCCTAAGGAACCTACAAGAAAACTAACAGGCGGATTTAGGGATGCCTCAGGATACAAAGTCAACGTACAAAATCAATCAATAGCAATTTATACTAGCAGTGAACAATCCGAAAATAAAATTTAAAAAACAATGTATTTACAATAGTGTCAAAAAACATCAAATACTTAGGGATAAATTTAATGAAGGATGCATAAAACTTCTACACTGAAAACTATAAAACATTGTTGAAAGAAATCCAAGATTTAAATAAATGAAGAAATTTGCCATGTTCATGGATCAGAAGGCTCAACATTGTTAAGATGTCAATTCGCCTAAAGTTGATCTACAGAGGCAACTCAACTCCAAACAAAATCCCAGCAGGCTTTTTCAAAAAAAGTACAAACTGATTATAAAATTTATAAGGAAATGCAAATGACCTAGAAGAGCCAAAGTAATTAAAAAAAAAAGCAAAGTTGGAGAACTTCTCCTACCTGATTTGAAGACTCATTTAAAAGCTACAGTAATAAAGAAAGTATGGGTTTGCCAAAAGGACAGTGTATCAACTATATTTTCTCATTTTCTGTATTCTTGATGCATCCGGTGCCTAGCTGATCCTAGAGGGACTGCTCCTCCCAGGGCTAGTTAATTCCTAGAGATAGCAAATGACTTCCCTACAAACAGGCCTTCATGCGCAAACCAACCAATCCAGAGCCCGTAGCCACCAATTATTTCCTTTAACAAACTCACAGGGTGAGCTACTATCCCCCTGCCCAGATCAGCTCAGTGCCAGGTATCAGGCAACTAGGTACAGTCCTTACACCCTGGAACCTGCTGGAATTACTCAAACTAGCCAAGCTTAAACCTCCCCAGCCTGCTTAACCTGCCTCACCCATTCTTTCTCAGGAAAATCACAATAAAAGCTCTTGCCCATGCTTTCCTCTCACAACTTCTGCCTCCTGACTGACCCTGGTGCTTCCCAGTGTTGCCTTGTGTGGTGTGGCACGCCCCCTCCTCCTGGGAAATGTGAGTTACAAACCATCTTTTCAATGGCAGTCATCTCCAGATCTGTTGGCCTCACCATACCTGAATAATAATAAAACCCACATTTTAAAACGGAAATACATATAGATCAATAGAACAGAATAGTGTCCAGAAATAGGTTCACATACATAAATTCAATTGATTTTGATAAATGTGCCTAGGAAATTCAATGGAAAAAAGAGAGTCTCTTCAACAAATGGTTCTGGAACAACTGTTTGTCATATTGAAAAAAATGAAAATCAGGGATTGGCCCCATGGCTGAGTGGTTAAGTTCGTGCTCTCCGCTTCGGTGGCCCAGGGTTTTGCCGGTTCAGATCCCAGGGGCGGACACGGCACCACTCATCAGGCCATGCTGAGGCGGCATCCCACAGAGCACAGCCAGAGACACTCACAACTAAAATATACAACTATGTACTGGGGGGCTTTGGGGAGAAGAAGAAAAAAAAATGAAGATTGGCAACAGTTGTTAGCCCAGGTGCCAATCTTTAAAAAAAAAGAAAATCAATCCTTACATCAAATACACAAAATGGATCATAGACCTACACGGAAAAAGCTCGAGTGATAAAACTTATAGAAGAACACGTAAGAAAGTCTTTGTGACTGTAGTAGGCAAACATTTCTTAAAGAGATCACAAAGAGTACTAAACATTTCAAAAAGATGATAAATTAAACTCCATCAAAATTAAAATGTTTGCCCTTGGATAGGCACAAGTAAGAAAATAAAACTGCAAGCCACAGATTGGAACAAAACATTGGCAATACATCTATCTGGCATAGGAGTTGCAGCCAGCAAATATGAACAACTCTTAAAACTCAATAATAAGACAATCCAGTAAAAAAAACAGGAAAGATATTTGAATAGATACTTCACAAAAAATGTACAAATGGTCTATATTCACATGAAAAGATACTTAATGTCATTACTCCTCAGAGGACTACAACTTAAAGTCATAATGAGATACCATTACACATCCACTGTGATAGGAAAAATTAAAGAGACTGATGATAGCAAGTGTTGGTGAGAATGCGGAGCACAGAAATCTCATGTATTGCTGTTGGTAATGTAAAATGACACAGCCACTTTGTAAGACAGTTTGGCAACTTCTTATAAAGATAAGGATACACTTATTGTACGACCCAGCAACTCCACTCCTAGGTATTTACCCAAGAGAAATGTAAACATATGTTCACACAAAGATACCAGAATGTTCACTGCAGTTTTATTCATAATAACCAAATAATAACCACCTGTCATCAACAGGTATATAGACAAACTACAATATATTCACACCATGGAATAGTATTTAGCATTTACAAGGAACAAACTAGTGACATATTCAGTAACATGGATGAATCACAAAATCACTATGCTGAACAAATGAAGTCAGATCCAAAAGCCTACATACAGTATGATTCCATTTATATGAAACCCTAATAAAGATAAATCTAATCTACAGTGACAAAAAGGATGTCAATGGTTGCCTGGGGCCAAAGTGGTGGTGGGTATTGACTACAAGGGGCATGAAGGCACATTTTTATGTAATGGAATGTTATATATCATGATTGGAGTGGTGGTTATACCAGTGTGTACTTTTATCAAAACCCATAAAACTGTGCACTTAAAATGGAGACATCTTATTATATGTAAATTATACCTTAATAAGGCTGATTTTAATAGGAAAATGCTAAGTGACAGTGATCATAAAGTCAGAAGATGGGAGAGCGGCATAGAGATAGGGGCGGTGGAGAGGAATGAGGAATCTGAAGTGGTACAAAGAGAAGAGGAAGTGAGGCTGGTTGTAGATGACAGTTTATTGGTATCTTAGAGTGAGAAGATGAAAACGAGAGGAAGAAGCAAGTGAAAGACACTAAGAAGAACAGGAGTGAGGCAACCAACTGATTTTCAGAGAAGGCAAATCCATTAAAACCTGAATGTATACGATAAGAATCTAAGACCCTGGGGTTGGGGTTTCAGTAATGAAGGATAAAGATGTGACGGAAGGAGAGAATCTCCAAGAAAGCCAGATCCTTAATGAGGAAGCCTGGCATATGATCCAGAGTATAGGCTTTAAGAAAGGTAGAAATAATAGCACTTTAAAGGCAACAATCCCTTAGGGAAAAAAAATATATTTCCATGCGTCCCTTCTGCCTGGATCACACTTACTCACCTGAACAGCTCTGATGTGGGGTTTCTCCCTCCAAAATCCATGGCTCCTCTCCTTGCTCCAACTTGAAGATGACCTCTGGTTTGGGAACTTCATATCCTGTTAACAGGACATGATAGAGAATTGAGTCCAGCTAATTGCTTTCCATTTTTGATTTGGAAAAGTAATCACATTTCATTGGGAAGAGAGTAATAATCACAGAGGTGAAAAGGGCCTGAAGAATCCCAGACCAAGCAAGGAGGACACCATCGCACACTCCAGACGTGCCAGAGCACTCGGCAGCTGAGGACGGAAATACCTCACTCCAGCTCTGTGTTAATGTCCTAGGGCTGCTGAAACGAAGTACCAAAAACTGAGTGGCTTAAAACAGCAGAAGTTGATTGTCTCACAGTTCTGGAGGCTAGAAGTCTGAAATCAAGGCGTTAGCAGAGTCATGGTCTCTCTGGCAGATACAGGAGTAAATCCTTCCTCGAACCTTCTAGCTTCTGGTGTTTGCTGTTAGTCTCTGGCATTCCTTGGCTTGTAAATACATTACGCCAGTCACATGGCCATCTTCTCCCTGTGTGTCTTATCATCATCCTCCCTCTACGTGTGTCTATTTCTGTGCCCAAATTTCCCTTTTTTATAAGGACACCAGTCATATTAATTAGGCCCCACTCTAATGACCTCATTTTAACTTGATTCCCTCTGTAAAGACGTTATTTCCAAATAAGGTCACATCTGAGGTGCTGGGAGTTAAGACTTCCCATATATCTTCTTTGGAGGGGACACAATTCAACCCATAAGAGTCTGCCCTCTGACTCATAAAATTCATGTCCTTCCCATGTGCAAAAGACACTAGCCCCATCCCAATATCCCTGAAAGTCTTAATCATTCCACTATCAACTCTTAAGTCTAAAATCTCATCTAAACATCAACTCAAAGTCTCAAATCTCATCATCTAAATCACCCAAATCACTTATGGGTGAAACTTGAGTGAGAATCATCCTGGGACAAAATTCCTCTCCATGCAAACCTGTGAAAGCGGACAAGTTATCTGCTTCCAAAATACAACGATGGGACAGGCATAGGACAGATATTCCCATTCTACAAGGGAGAAATCGGAATGAAAAAGGGAGTGCAGGTCCCAAGGAAGTCCAAAACCCGGCAGGGCAAATCCCATTAGATTTTAAGGCTTGAGAATAATTCTCATTGGCTCAATGCTCTGTCCTCCAAGCCCACCAGGGTGGTGGCCCCACCCCCTCAGCCCTGGGCCAGGAGTGGCACCACTCACTATTACCCTTAGTGGTCCACTAGAAAAATTTTTGCTTCCTGTTCCTGAGACCTTATACTCTGCTGTTCTAGAGGTCTTAGTTCTAAAGGAAGGATTGCTTCTTCTTCTGGGAAACATAGCAATTCTGCTGAACTAGAAGTTAAGTCTGTCACCTAGACATTTCGGGTTTCTTATGCCTCTGAATCAACAGGCGAAGAAGGGAGTTACTGTGCTGGCTGGGATGACTGATCCTGATTACCAAGGGGAAATTGGACTGCTACTCCACAATGGAGGTAAGGAAGAGTATGTCTAGGATACAGGAGATCTGTTAAGGCATACTACCATGCCCTGTGATTAAAGTCGACGGAAAACGACAACAATCCAATTCAGGCAGGACTACTAATGGCCCAGACCCTTCAGGAACGAAGGTGAGCCAATCCTTAAAATAAATCCCCCCCCAATATATGTATATACCCATATCTTATTGGTTCCATTTCTCTGGAGAACCATAATACAGATTTTGGTAGTGAGAGTGGCTCCAGAGGCACAGAATCTTAAGGATGAGTTTTCTGAATTGGTTATGGGGTTTCTGGAATTTGTTCCCTGTTCTGATTAGATTTAAAGGCATTAATGACCCTATTTCTAGTAGTAAAGAGGGCACTGAGAGTCCATGATGTGATGTGGCAATAGAGACACGCAAGCTATCACCACTGGGTACTCCTAATCAAATGTCTATAAGAGGCAAGGTTCTAGGTGACCATGTATTTGATATCTGAGAAATTTTTGTCAAACTTACAAGTTTAATAAGATTGCCTGGGTGCTCCTAATTGCACTGGACAAAGTGGGAAAAGAAAAGGATGAGCTCAGGGATTTAATTGCTCAGCTCAAGTACCATGTAAATGACCTAAAATCTTCTATGTCCGTCCTGAAAGAAACCCTTAACTCTTGCAGCTGCAGAGCTGAGATTGCTGAAAACCAAACCCAGAGTCTCGTCCTGCGAGGGTTAAATTACAACACACACGGAATTCCCAATCTCGCAGGCTGACTGCTGTTAAAGTGAGGGCACTGACTGGGAAGGAACAGGATCCTGAAACTGGAATGGGGACATGTGAGGACACTGAACCTCTAAATTCTGAGGAGTCTTCTTTGCCAGTAGAAGCAGCCCTTCCACCCCTGTCTGAGAAGATGAACCCTACTTTGCCTGAGGAGCCTACAGTGGCCGCCCCCGAGGTACCTGCCTTGGAAGGCCCAGCTGATTCCCCTCAGGACTACCTCCACCACCCTCCTTTGCCTCTAGACCTATAACTAGACCCAACTCTCATCAGGGCCCAAAGGGTGAGGTACAGAGTGTGACCAATGAGGAGGTGCACTACATACCAAAAGAACTGCATGATTTAGCCAATTTATAGACAGAAATCTGGGAACCATAGGCGGAAATGGATATTAAAAGTGTGAGATAACAGAAAAAACATAAAGATGGATCAGGCAGAATTTATTGATATGTGCACACTAAGTAGATTCTGAATTTACTGTTGCCACTTGAGGGGTTAAAAAGGGCCTGAACACTTCATTTGTTTGGCTGGCTGAAACGTGGACCAAAATGTGGCCTATACTAAATGCACTTGAAATACCAGAACTACTCTGGTATCCTATAGAGAAAGGCACCCAAAGGCTCAGAGAGTTTGGAATGTTAGAGTGAATTTATCATGTAAGACATGCTCACCCACACTGGAGGGTCCAGAGGACACACCTGTCACCATGACCGTGACAAACAAATTTGTGATGGGGCCCCAGTATCCTTGAAGAGCTCTGTGATTGCTCTTCTCTGTAGGTCAGAAATTACAGTGGGAACTGCTGCATCTGAATTGGGAAACCTAAATGTAATGGCAGTAATTGGACTCTGGGATGGCAGGGACCAAATGGAGGCATTTAATTGCCAAATGCAAGGTGGACACAGTTACTGTAACGGACAGCAGGGTCAAAACAGTAATCAGAATAGTCTGACTCGCAGAGACCTATGGCATTGGCTAGTTGATCACGATGTCCCTAGAAAAGAAACAGAAGGGTAATCTATTAAATTCTTACTTGGTCTATATAAGGAGAAGAGTTCTAGGTCAAGTGAACAGAAGTCTAACTTGAAACATAAAAACAGAGTCCTGGCTCCTCAATCAATTCCCAGCCTTGAGCCAGTTTACAGACCCAGAACCCTTTGAGTGAAGGGGAGGCTGGCTCCCTTGAGAAAGGACCCCACTACACTGCCAGAAATTCATACTACTAATCTTTCTTCCCGCCTTCCCTAAAGGGACCTACAGCCCTTTACCAGGGTGACTGTGCATGAGAAAGAGAAATAATGAGGCTTTTCAGAGATTACTGGACACTAGCTCTGAACTGACACTAACTCCAGGAGACCCAAAACATCATTGTGGTCCACCAGAGTAGGAGCTTATGGAGATCAGGTGATCAATGGAGTTTTAGCTCAGGCCCATCTCACAGTGGGCCCAATGTGTCTCTAAACCCAACCTGTGGTTACTTCCCTGGTTGAGGAATGCATGATTGGAATAGACATACTCAGCAACTGGCAGAATCCCCATATTGGTTCTCTGACCTGTGGAGTGAGGGCTATTATGCCAAGTGGAAGCCACCAGAACTGCCTCTATCTAGGAAAACAGTAAACCAAAAGTAATACTACATTCCTGGAGGGATTGCAGAGGTTAGTGGCACCATCAAGGACTTGAAGGACGCAGGGGTGCTTATTCCCACTACGTCCCCATTCAACTTGCCTATTTGGCCTGTGCAGAAGACAGATGGGTCTCGGAGAATGACAGTCAATTATCATAAACTCAACCAGGTGGTGACTCCAATAGCAGCTGCTGTACCAGATGTGGTTTCACTGCTTGAGTAAATTAACACATCCCTTGGTACCCGGTACGCAGCTCTTGATCCAGCAAATGCCTTTTTTACAATACCTGTTAGCAAACACCAGCAGAGGCAGTTTGCTTTCAGTTGGCAAGGCCAGCTATATACCTTTACTGTCCTACCTCATAGGTAGATCAACTCTCTAGTCCTATGTCATAATTGAGTCTGCAAGGATCTTGATCAACTTTCCCTTCCAAGACATCACATTGGTCCATTACATCGATGATATTATGCTGACTGGACCTAGTGAACAAGAAGTACCAACTAGTCTTGGTAGAATCATGGGTAAGATATTTATATGTCAGAAGGTAAGAAATAAATCTGACAAAAATTTAGGGGCCTTCCACCTCGGTGAAATTTCTAAGGGTCCAGTGGTGTGGGGCACGTTGAGCTATCCCTTCTTAAGGTGAAGGATAAGTTTCTGCATCTGGCTCTTCCTACCAGCAAAAAGAGGCACAATGCCTACTGGGCCTCTTTGGATTCCAGAGGCAACATACACCTCTTTTGGGTGTGCTACTCTGGCCTATTTACTGAGTGACCTGGAAAGCTGCTAGTTTTGAGTAGAGTCCGGAAGGAGAGAAGGCTCTGCAACAGGGCCAGGGTGCCATACCATCTGCTCTGCCACTTGGGCCATATCATCCAGCAGATCCAGTGTTGCTCGAAGTGTCAGTGGCAGACAGGCATGGAGCCTTTGGGAGTCCTCTACAGACAAATCACAGTGCAGATCCTAGGATTTTGGAGTAAAGCCTTGCCATCCTCTGTGGATAACTTCTCTCCTTTTGAGAAACAACTTATGGCTTGCTACTGGGTCTCAATTTACTCCCTCACTGAATTTAAGCATATTAGTCAGTAGAGGAAAAGAAACTTAACAAGGATTCCTTCAGTAATGGTGAATAAACACAGAAGAGCCCAGTGCTGAATCCTCACCCCACAGTGGGACACAGGAAATGTGGCATATGGTAGACTCGCTCCCTGGTGCCACTTGTAGGGGGCTCAAGTCCTTCTGATCGAGGCCCAGCTTGTGGATGGTGTGAGGCTAGTAACAACCCCTAGAGCACTGAGCCTGGGTCTTCCCAGAGTCATGCTGCTTGAGAATACAGCCCAAAGTGGGTAATAAAGTCCATCTAAGGCTAAATATGGCAGGAAGTATATAGTCACTGGAAGGGAAAGTTGAAAAGAACTTTGAAGACAGAGTTCAAAAGAACATGAAACTGTTAAGAGGTGTGACCACAGATCAGTTGCGGCAACCCTATGCCCTTGACCCTGGGTAGCGGCCCTGCTCCCTCAGCCCTGGAAGCAAGAAGATGGCTCGCCCTCTGGAACCAAGGAGGTAACAGCCTGTCACTACCACTCCCCTCATCTTCCTGGCCTGTGCCCTGTGGGCCTGTGGTGGCAGCAGCAGCCCTGCTGGCCTCTGAACCATCCTTGGGGTCACTCATCCCTTTTCTTGAAGGATAACTCATGTTCACAGCCAAAAAGCTTTACCAGCCTGTTTTCCATCTATAAAATCCCAAAAGTCCAGCAGCCTTCCTTCATTTTTTCTTCTCTGTCCTCTTCAGCCCAAACTGGCAGCACTTCTACTGAGATGTTTGGATGGAGCCATAATTCATACACCTAATCTCTTCAGCAGTTGGTTGTCCAGTCAAACCTTAGTGTTCTTTCCAGAGTACACTTTCTCATTTTTCGCAATATGGATAGGCTAAGAATTATCCAAATCTTCATGTTCTGGTTTCTTTTTACTAACAATTCCTTCTTCAGTTTCTCTCTTTCCTCTAGCATTTTACTGTAAGCAGCAAGGAGAAATGAGGCTATGCCCTTAATGCTTTGCTTAGACATCGCCTCAGCTAAACAAGTTCATTGCTTACAAGTTCTACTTTCCACCCAACAGAACACAATTCAGCCAAATTCTCTGCCACTTTATAACAGGAACTGCCTTTCCTCCAGTTTCCACTAACATGTTCCTCACTTCCATTTGAGACTTCACCAAAAGCACCTTTAACATTCATATTTCTACCAACAGTCTCTTCAATGCAATCTCGGCTTTTGCTATCAAGCATTTCAAAACCTTTCCAGCCTCTACCCATTACCCAATTCCAAAGCCACTTTCACGGTTTTTTTAGGTATTTGTTACAGCAGCACCCCACTTCCCAGTACAGAAATCTGTGCTAGTGTCCTAGGGCCACTGTAACAAAGTACCACAAACCGGGGGGCTCAAAACAACAGAAATTTACTGTGTCACAGTTCTGGAGTCCAGAAGTCCACAATCAGGGTATCAACAGGGCCATGCTCTTTTTGAAGGTGCTAGGGAATGAACTGTTCCATGCCTCTCTCCTAGTTTCTGGTAGCCTCAGGCCTTTCTTGGCTAATAGATGCATCACTCCAGTCACATGGCCATTTTTCCCTTGTGTGTCTTCACATTGTCTTCCCTCTGTATGTATCTGTCTCTGTGTCCAGATTACCCTTTTCTATAAGGACATCAGTCATGCTGGATTAGGGCCCACCCTAACAACCTCATTTTACCTTGATTACTTCTATAAAGACTCTATTTCCAAATAAGGTCACATTCTGAGGTACCAAGAGTTAGGACTTCAACATATTTTATCTGGGGACACAATTTTACCCAGAACAAGCTCCTCGCAGATTCATAGGATGGCTGTGCTTACCCACTGAGAGCAGGTGGCTGTAGTTCTCTAGCATTACATCCTGGTAGAGGCGCCTCTGAGTGGAGTCCAGTTGCTGCCACTCCTCCCTGCTGAAGTCCACAGTCACATCCTCGAATGACACTGATACCTGTAACAACACAATTCTGTTCAGGGTGATGGTCAGCACTGGGGGATGGGGAGAAGATAGATAGGAAATTGTTTTTAATGATTTTCACCATAATATATCATACGGTATACTTACTAAAATACCTACTTATATGTTGCGTAGAATACAAATATCTAATCATAAATTTTTGCTATTCATTGTATACATCATTTAGCCAGTCTTTCATTTTTTTTTTTATTAATGTTATGATAGATTACAACCTTGTGAGCAGTCTTTCATTTTTAAAAGCAAGAATTTTTTACAGGATTTGACCTTGGGCCTATTTTGTTGCTCATTTTAACGGGAAATTTGTGTTCTGTAACTTTTAGAAGGAAACACGTATACTTTTTTAAACTTCACATAGCTCCCTCTACTGTTGCTTTCATTAACTCTTCAAAAATATGGCTACTGTCTCTGTTGACTTTTTATTTCTCACTTCTAATTTAATTCCATAGTGATCAGAAAATATACTGCATATGATTTCAACATATGGTCTATCTAGGGGAATGTTTCAAGTGTCCCTGAAAAAGAGCATATATTCAGCTGTTGATGGGTGTAGTGTTCTACAATATGTAAATCAAGTTGGTTGAGTGTTGTTGAAATTTCCTATCACTATACTCATTTGTCTTCTACTTGTTTAACCAATTATTTGTCAACTTTCTGGAGACTGACAAGGAGATGTTAAAGTTTACATGGCTTTGCAAAGGACCTAGATTAGCCAAAGCAAGGAACAGTGTGGAGGATTTATACTGTGTAATATTAAGACTTACTATAAAGATACAATAATTCAGACAGTGTGGTATTGATGTAAGTACAGACAGATATATCAATGGAACAGAATAAACAGGCCAGAAACAGATCTACACACATATGGACAACTATTTTTCGACAAAGGTGCCAATGTGATTCAATGGGAGAAAGGAAAATCCTTTCAAAAAATTGTGCTAGAACAAATGGACGTCAGTATTAGAGGAAAAAACAAACCTTGATCCATACCTCACATCATATACAAAACTAACTCCAAAAACTAAGTTCCAATATGACTGAATTGTTTTATCACACCAACCCTCATATAGATAATAACTATAAACTCTGAACAAAATATAAAATACTACTATCTGAAGATACTGAGGAACAACCAAAATCACGCAGCTACTGGAGGAGAGCTGACACTTAGAACAAGGGATGGCACTGGATGTGTTTATCATATTTACAGCTTTTAGCTTGTGAATAGGTCCAGTCAGTGCTTTGCAGGTAACTAAACTTCCGACAGAAAACCTTTAGTCTTACTGACTTGAAGAATCAAAGGAGAGTTTCACAGTCATCACAACTTATAGGAATGTCAAAGAGGAATCCTGACAGAGAGGGGTGTCTAAATTCTGGCTATGAACTCTGCCCAATCTGACTGACTACTTAAATGGACTGAAATTTGAGCTACCACATGCCACAGGGGAGATAGTTTCCAGTCTGAGTCCAGCCAAGTTAAGTGCTTGCTAAATAAAACAAAAATTTAGCAGTCTTCAGGGGAACTAAACAGACTCCAAAATCTCTAAAATATATAATTCACAACAACCAAGATTCAATCCAAAGTAACTCAACATAGAAAGAGAGAAAGGTGTCAATAGAAAGAGAAGATGTACAAGAGAAAATGCAATCAGAGACTGACTCTGATTGTAGCAAAATGGGATTTCAAATCAGTTATTTACAAGTATGCATGTTAACAATGAATAACACGATAACTCAAGTGAGAAATAGAAACTGCAAAAAATAACCCACTGAAAAGTCTAGAACTGAAAAATTCAATCTGAAACTAAAAAATTCACTGGATGGGCTTAGCAGAATGGAGACAACAGAAGAAAGTTAATGAACATAAAGACAAACCAACAGAAATTATCCAATTTGAAAAGCAGAAAGAAAATTTTTGAAACAAACAACAGAGTCTCAGAGATGGATAAGACAAAATCAGAAGATCTAACATACACATAATTTGAGGCTCAGAAGGAGAGGGGAAAGGGGCAGAGAAGGTATTTTTTTAAATAATGGGTGAAAACTTCCCAAATTTAGAGAAAGACATAAATTTACACATTCAAGATACTTGGCAAACCCCAAGAAGAATAAATCCACAGAAAACCATATGTAGGCACACCATAGTCAGACTATTGAAAATCGAAGAAGAAAAGATTTTGAAAGCATCCAGAAAAAAAAATCCCTAACATATTACATACAGGGAGACAGTGATTCAAATGACCACTTACTGCTCAAGAGAAAAAAGAGAGGTCAAAATACTGTTGAATGGTACTTTTAAAACGCTGAAGAAAATAAGTGTTATGTGGCTGGGCAAAGTTAGGAGCTCCTTGATGAGGTCTCAAGCCCTAGGAACAATTCTTCATGGCTTTTGGCTCCACCCTCTGGGTTCTTGGTCCCACCCTCTGAGTCATCCTTACTTTTTCATAAAAAGCAGCAGAAGAGTTTTCTCAGCCTGCTTCCTGCCAGTAGAATTTTGGGGATCCGACCTCTTCTTTCCATTTTTTATAGTCTCTATCTCTTTCAGTCTAAGGTGGTAGTGTTTCTGCTGATACAGTTTGCTCTAAAATTTTATGGGTTGTCTGTGTTAGACAAAAGCTGCACTCATAGATCTCTTTGAGATAAGCCTTCTCTACCTTGGACTCCTGAGAGGGCTGAGGGCCAACACTCTTAAGCTTTCTAGAGGCCTTCTTGTCTGATTGAAAAGATCTATGAGGTATCCTTAATCTCTTCAAAGGGAGTTTTGTGTGGCTGAATGCTCTGATTCTCTGATTTTTCTCAGGTCTTAACAAAGATGGTACAGTCACATTTTTTCCTTTATTTCTAGACCACATTTTCTTGATAGTGCTTCAAAGCCATTTCTTAGTTTTAGCATCTTGTGCTATCTGCTGAAGCTAATAGTGTTCAAAACCATCAAGTCCTGGTTCCTTTGTGTTTAACAGTCTTTCCCTCAATTAATTTATCTCCTTTCACATTTTGCTATAAGCAGCAAGAAGGAACTAGGTGCCTTCAACACTTTACTTGGAAATATTACATAGATCACTGTTGAAGGAGGTCATTGAGAGGACGTGACCACTAGTTGACCCATTAGCTGGACCCAGGAAACTGGAGGCTCCTTACTCCTTCCCCTGTCCTCGGAATGTATGTTCCACCCATTGATCCTGCAGTAGGTGCCATTTTCAAGGATGCAGCCTTGAGAAAGTAATGTATTACTGAGACCATCTGGACTATATCTGTGACTGAACCTCATTATGGCCTCTATATAAACTTTTAAGATTCTGGTGGGTGAGTGTAGAGATCTACTCATCTTGTGACCACCCAAGACAAACTTTATATGTAAATTCCTTTGCTTATTACAACTGCCACCTACCAATCTGGAGTGGCCTGCCTCTTTCTTCAGTCTCTCTTTGCCCTCTGTGTATGGGGGCCAACTTTGAATTTCACCTGGGGAACTCCCAAGGTTGTGTACCAACAGTTGGAGAGGCAGCCAGGAGACCAAAGAAATGTGTCTTGAGAAAGAGGCATCTGTGGGGAAATCCCGGGTTGACCATCAGCTGCTATGTGGGGAAGAGTAGCCCATATGTTAGATGCTTGTGGACTGCTGCATGAGTATGGGGATATCCTGAAAATGCTGGCTGGTTTAATGCATTTGTTAATTGCAGCAAAGCAGAGAAATGGATGGCTGCCCCAGTGGGCTAGCCTCTACTGTGGGCAGTTGGACTAACCACCAATTCCCAACTGAATCTCAAGGTAGAAAGTTGGAAGAAGAGCTGAAGAATGAACGTGTGGTTGTCCACCTTTCTGCTAGCTTCAGGGCTAGCAGACAAGATGGGAGAGCAAGATAATAAGTTGGAGACCTTAGTGTAATGTTTTACAAAGCTAGGAGGGCACAAGCTGCCATAGATTAAGGTCTGAGCACTAGTGACAAAGCCTGATTGAGGCGCTAAGAGGTGGAATCCCTAGGAAAGTGAGGGGAATGAATAGGAGGATACCATAGTGATTGATAATAAAGTGGATAAAGCACCCCATGCCATACAACCACTAATACAAAGAAAACTTTTAAATAATAACTACCCTAGATTTCTGATAATAGAGAAATGTATCCCAAATTCTGAGGTGAAAAACTTGCATTCTTTTCCTGACCCGTGAAGATGTAAATCTTTGAAATGTAAGCACCCAAGGAGATAACTAAAACACTGCCCACAATCACCTGAGACTGAGTGGGGAAAAAAGGGGAAAAGAGGTTTTTTAAAATACAGACTGCTATAGAAGCTCCCTTGCCCAAAATCTAGTCCACTGCCTCCATAAGATTATTCATAAAGGGCAAATACAAATCTTAAAAGTCTTCTCTACAAATATTAGTAAAAAGTTTAGCCATGTGAGTGGGTAACCTTAACTTGTTCTGTCTGCCAGAGACACAGTTTGGATTCAACTGTTATTTATAAACTAGTGAGCTTTATATTGTTGTACCTGATTCATGGTTAAATTCTGGAATGACAGCTATAGAGTCCCTGTGTCTGTCTGTAGGTTTATGTATGTCTATGGATGTGTGTTATGTATATGTGATATTTTTCTACCTCTGGATAGTACTGCTCAAATTAATTTGTGAAAGAGCTCTATTTAATGAGCTTAAAGAAAAATAAATTTTAATATCAATAGTATACTTACGTAAAACTAACAATTTTCTTTCATCTGACAAAAAGACAAAATTTTCTTGGACTATTAGTCTGTTGTTGACAAAACTGTGAAAGGTTTTTCTTTACCTTGTAAGTCACCAGCCTAGACAACAAAGATTCTGTGTTTTATAAAAATAACTTCCTGTGCTTTATGTCATCTTTATCAGGTCTTTGATTACTTAAGAAAACTGAGTCCTCTCTATTAAAAGAGCTGTTTTTTTTTTACAACTATGTAATTTTCTATATTTGCCTTTGAAGTCTTTGTCACTTCAGTGAAATAGATTACTAAGTACTGTTTCACAGTGATCTATGATCCTGTTTGATCAGGTGTTTTTGGTTTTTGTGGGGGTTTTTTGCTGAGGAAGATTTGCCCTGAGCTAATATCTGTGTCAATTTTTCTCTATTTTGTATGTGGGTCACTGCCACAACATGGCTGCCATTGAGTGGTGTAGGTCCGTGCCCAGGAACTGAACCTGGGCCACCAAAGCAGAGCACACCGAACTTAACCACTAGGCCATGCCATGGGGCCAGCCCCTAATCAAGTGTTTTAAAACCTTTTGATATTTTTGACAAACTTCCCAAAAATCAAATTTTAAATGAAGTCTTTCTGACCTCAACTAACTTTGGGATTTTCCAAAGGGCCCCTGGAACATCTCAAAAGATTTGTTCTCTCCTTATAAGAGAGAGATATTAAACTAATTAGATTTATTTGATATGTTAAATCACATGGGGAGCACTGTCAAATAAGAAGTGATTCTAAATCTTCTTTAGGTTATATTTGTATAAATATATGTTATTAATATAAGTGTTCCAGAAATTGCATGAAATTCCTAAAAATCTCTTATGTCCTAGTATAATGTTATCAGTCACAATTCTAGTTATCATCTTAAGATGTATGTCACAGAAATAAACAAATTTCCTTTTCAACTGCATTATAATGAACTCTCATCAGATCTTTAACCATGGCCATTTTTTAATGTACTTTTATACTTCTACTTATTTACTGAATAAGGAATACATTCATATGATACTAAATTCAAAAGACGCAATGAGTAAATACTGAAAAGTCTCCTTCCCACCTTGTCTCACAGGCTCTTCAGGTAGGTTTTTTTTTTTGTTTTTTGGGGGGCTTTTTTTGCTGAGGAAGATTCACCCTGAGCTAACATCCATGCCAATCTTCCCCCATTTTTCATGTAGGTTGCCGCCGCAGCATGGCTGCTGATGAGTGGTGTAGGTCTGTGCCTGGGAACCAAACCAGGGCTGCTGAAGTAGGGCACACCAAACCTAACTACTAGGCCACAGGGCCGGCCCCATAACCATGGCCATTTTTAAGTCTTTTGTCATTTACAGACAGTTGTTGTTTTACTCTGATGCTTTTGCAAAAGTATTCCTGAAAAAGTGCTTCATCTTCAAGGAGATTCATGGAAAAGATTCTGACAAGTACAGGCTTCTGACAATTAAGATCATACCACTGAACTGAGTAAGAATTACAAACTCCAATGGAAAAACTGATGAATTCATAAAACTCCTAACAAAAAAATCAAGATCGACAAGGCTTAATTACATGGGACTAAGTGAACTGATGAAGATGATTATAATTTTTATGACTTGTAGATGAAATACTGTTGGTTCTTTTATATATTTTTTCCAGATTTAAGAAAACCTTTTTATCTTTTCTCTTGAGCTATCAGCAACTTGCTAACATATACCTTTGTGAACAAAGATGAAACATCTATCATTTTCTCCCTACCTGATCCCTCCAGAATTCAGAAACTCTTACTGAGTATTCTTATTTTCATGGCAATATAGTTACTTAAGTTCAATAAGAATCTGTTCTCCTTGTAACAGGACACAATTGAAAACACTGGTTATTATTACCAAGGCTTTGACTGGAATGTCATAATTGAGAATGTGCATAGAATCAGATATGACCAGACAGCTTTAAAGAACAGCATATCATGGTAAAAACTTCCCTTCCTGTCAAGGGGTGGGTTGAGAATACGTTCCATCGACCCACCTCTGCCATGGCTCAGACTCCCACTTTGACTAAGTGGCATGCCCATTTGCAGCAAAGGAGCACCCTGTCTGCCAGGCTACTGTCTCTAGACATGCAGGCACTACTAGGCCCTGTGGAGTATGAGATCCTCCAAATGCCCCCACCCCTATTCCTGTGGCAGCCCCTGCACCCTATAGAGAGCAAATGGGGGAAATTCCCACTGATGCCTGGTACACAGATGGGTCTAGTCAGGGCAACCCACCCGCATGAACTGCAGCTGCTATTCTGCCCAACACTGACACCATCTGGATGGAAGCAAGAAGCCAGTGGGCTCAACTCAGACCAGTTTGGCTGGTGATCACTCATGAGCCCTGGCCATCATCCCTTTGCACTGACAGTTGGGCTTTTCTAAAGGGATTAACCCTTTGGCTCGGAAAAAGAGAAGCTAAGGTGTGGATGGATGACCATGAAAAAGACCTTGTGGGGTCAAGATATGTGGAAAGACCTTTGGTTCACCTACAAGAGCCTGAGGCAATCCTCACTGCCTTCCACATCCCAGCTTATAAGGAGCTGACACTCCCTGGCAATCACGAAGCTGATGCCTTAGCCCAGGGATGAGCCTTAGCAACTAACCCTTCAGTAAATACAGCAGATTTGGTGCATAAGAAAGAACGGCCACTGTAATGCCTGGGTAGGATGGCATATTGCCAAGGATGCCGGATTGTCCTTGAAATACAGTGACTTGGTTAATGCAGTAACAGAACGTCCTAAATAATGCCCAAGGCAGCTGCCAAACTCTGGGGCCATCCACCAGAGTTCCCAACCAGTGAAGGATTGGCAAATTGATTATATTAGCTCCCTCCCTCCGAGGGAGAGTTTTAAATATGCCTTGGTTTGTGTGGACACTGTGTCTGGCCTAACCCAAGCTTTCCCCTGTCACTGTACAAACCAGACTACCACCATTAGAGGATGTGAGAAGCTGAGTACTATGGATGAATACCCTTGTTGAATAGACAGTGATCAGGGGTCACATTTCAAAGGTCATGATGTGCAAGACTGGGCAAAAGAACATGCCACTGAATGGAGGTTCCATTTCCCCTATAACCCACAAGCAGCAGGGCTGGGAGAAAGGAAGATTGGAACATTAAACCAGCAGATTAAAGTACTAACAGGCAAAACCACCTTGGCCAGGTGGACTAAAGTACTGTCCCAGGCTTTAATACACTTGAATGATCAACCAGTAGGGTCTATTGTCCCATATGCCAGACTGGGGACCCTTGCTGAGACACTCAACACTGTAAAGGTATGGAAGTCCCATGACATAGCCACTGCCCAGACCCTCACTGTGGATCATTGTGCTATGCTGCTGAGAACACCAAGCCCCATCACACCTGGGAAACACACTAACTACTAGAATTTGCAATAGGACATCCCACTGGGATGGGTGAGTTACTTTGCACCCCTGGGTGAGGGATACTAAATCTCCACTGGGATCCCACCGTCCTGCTGCAAGCTGGACCTGTTAAAATGCACTATACCTGGAATGGAACATGCATCATAGAAAGAGGGGAGAAGATGGGAGTCCTAGTCTGTCATCTCCCACCCCCAGTCCATCTCCTCGCACCTGACATTGCTGCCTCCCCTCGCCAACATGTATGGTATGCACAACCAGGTCAAATTCCTAATGCTGCAGCCACATTAACATCTAGGGATCAGGCCACAAGTGTAATTCTTTTTTTTTTTTTTTTTTTTTTTTTTTTTTTTGCGTCCAAAATCTTTTTAATAACAAGGTAGAATCCGCGGTTAGTTTTTGTAGCCCCGGCTGGCCCGTCGGCCTCTGGCGCGCTCGAACTTGCGGCCCTTGGAACGCACATAGGGTTTGGTGTGGCTGTGCGGAGTCCCTGGAGCCTTGCCGAAATGCCTGTACACCTCTCGGCCCTTTCGAGGACCAGAGAGCAGGACGGTGCCACAGCCCTTCGGGGAGTCCAGGGCCAGCTGGTCAAAGGTGAGGATCTTGGCCCCAGCCTTGAGGATGCGGCTCCGGGCACGACTGCTCACACGCAGGGCACACACCTTCAGTTTGGGCACCTCCTGGACCCGCACGTCGTCGGTGATAGTCCCTACAACCACAGCTGTTTTGTTTTCCCGGCCAGGAAGCTTCATCTTTCGGATCATGCGGGAAAGGGACAGAGGTGGCCGGTTGGTGCGACTCATGAAAAGCCTCTTCAGCACGACTTGGTTGAAGGTGGAGTTGGTTCGTCTGGCCAGAAACCTGTACAGCTTGACCAACAGTCTCAGGTAGATGTCCTGGCTCTTGGGCTCCTTGCGCCGAACCTTTCGGTCCTTGTTGTGGCGGATGTCGACTCCCATGATGGCGCCTACTCCTCAGCCGGGTCCGGAAAGAGACAAGTGTAATTCTTATAGAAGGGAAAGACCTTCCCATATAAGATCCTACTAAATATCTGTCTTTTCAACCTTAGACTTCTGTTGCTCCTGTGGTGTCTAGTCACAGAATGGCCCCGATGGAAAGATCTTTCTACAGTGGGCCCACTTGTATGCCTGGCAAAGGAATCAATCCTACTGTTGGGTATGTGAGCAGCTGCCCCTTTCTAGCTTGTGAGGATTGCCATCATGGGTATCACCACTACAGAGAGGGGATTAGAAGGCGCTAAAGCAGTGCATTAAGGAAGAACAAGCTAGGACTAGTACTCTTAATTCATCTGATATCATCAAAACTGATCCACAAACCTGGCCTGGAGCACACGCTATCAATAACGCTGAGTATGGGTATTCTTTTTCTGTCAATCAAACTACACAGGCAGCCCATCAAACCACTGACTGTAAGGGTCCTAAAAATACCACCATCAGAGCCACAGGTGGCTACACTCAGATTTGGGATAGGTTCATGTGGCTTACCCCGGGTTATGGACATTTGAGCACTCACACACCCCTATTTTGGGAACAGAAAATCACTCCAAAAAGAATCAACCCAATTGTACCAGGGATATGGGATGGATATCACCAGAACTAAGTAGTCATTCTGTCACATTCAAGAATAGTGACTGGTTTGGCACTGATTAGTTGCACCACCCAGGTACTTACTGGGTAGCCCCGAATGACTCAATGGTTGGGTGGCACAAATCTTTGGCTGTGGCTTCTAGTTGCGTGCCTTGGGTTTTCCTGGGCACAGGGGACAATCTGCCTCACAGTGATGAAAGCTGCCAACCTCCCTCTCCTCGAGGCCATATGGGCACGTTCTGTTTTCCACTAAAACAATCATTTGGCTGTCATCGTTGTCCCCTCCATTGGCCTGGAGGATGTCACAGCACACATAGAAGCCCTAATTAAGTTCATCCAATAAGCCTTAAATGATAGCCAGCAAACTCTGTCCTTACTGAACACTGAAATGTCTCTAACGAGAAAAGCTGTCCTCCAAAATCGGATGGCCTTGGACATTATTACTGCCCCACAAGGAGGCACTTGGGCCATTATCGAAACAGAATGTTGTGTGTTCACACCTGATGAGTCTGCTAACATATCATCTTTACTAAATCACATGAGGCCACAAGTGAACGCCCTGGGGGATCCAACCCCCAGCCTAGGGGACTTATTAAATCAGTGGTTCAGATCATGGTGCTCTTGGTGGAACAAAAATTATAACTTATTTTGGGGATTATTATCTTAATCTGTGTTTTCTCTTGCGTGTGCCTATACTGTTGCTGTGGTATCTGCCTCCAGCACAGCCATACAGCCACCAAATGAGCCACCTCCACCCTCTGTGCTAATGAAACTCCTTGCTGACCACTCAGGGCACATTGTGAAAGAGGCGTGGAGTGTTGGAGGAGCATGGAGAGGATGTGACCACTGGTTGACTCGTGAACTGGACCTGGGCAACTGGAGGATCCTTACTCCCTCCCCTGTCCTTAGAATCTACATTCTGCCCACTATTCCCATGATAGGAGCCGTTTTCAAGGATGCGCCTTGAAAGAGGAATGTGTTGTTGAGACCAACTGGACTGAATATGTGACTAAACTCAGTTAAGGGCTCTACGTAAACTTTTAAGATTCTGGCAGGTGGGTGTGGAGATCTACCCATCTTGTGGCCACCCAAGCTAAGCCTTGTATGTAAGTTCCTTTGCTTATTAAAACTGCCAGCTACCAATAATCTGGAGTGGTCTGCCTCCTTCTTCAGTCTCTCTTTGCCCTCCATGTACAGGGGCCAGGTTTGAATTTCACCTGGGGAACTCACGAGGTTATGAACCAACAAGCACCAATTTCATTAAGCACATGCTCTACTTTCCACACAACTGCAGATGAGTGCTGCTAAGTTTCTATCACATAGGATCCTCCAGTTTTCAAAACATGTTCTTCATTCCTTTTGAGCCCTCAGAAACAGCGTCCTTAAAGTCCAAATTTCTACTAATTCTGTTCAAGCAATTTAGGATTTCTCTAACATGCTCCTTAAAAATCCTTCCAGCTTCCACCCACATGCTAGTTTGAAGGATATTCCCATATTTTTAGGCATTTTATCTGGCAACACTCTACTCCCAGTACCAAAATCTGGATTCATTTTCTATTTGATGCATAGCAAACTACCCTAAAACTGAGTAAGTTATAACAATATCTATTATCTCACAGTTTCCGTGGGTTAGGAGTCCAGGTGTGGCTTAGCTGAGTCCTCTCACTCAGGGTCTCTCACAAGGCTGCAATCAAGGTGTTGGCTGGGGCTACATTCATCTTGAAGACAGACTGGGGAAAGACCCATCTCTAAGCTCACCCAAGTGATTGTTGACAAGATTCAGTTTCTTGCAGGCTGTTGCACTGAGTGACTCAGTTCCTCACTGGCTGTTGGCCAGAGGCTGCCTTCAGTTCCTTGCCGTGTAGATCTCTACATAAGGGAGTTCACAACATGGCAGCTGGCTCCATGAAAGCAATGCTGGAGCCAGAGAGTGCCAGCAAGATGAAGTCACAGTTTTTTATAACCTAATCTCATAAGTGACATCCCATCACTTTCGCCATACTGTATTTATTAGAAGCAAGTCACTGGACCCAGCTCACACACAAAGCAGAGTGGCTTACACAAGGGTATGAATATCAAGAAGTGGGGATCATCTTAGAAGGCTGCTTATTACAGCAACATATCAAAATATATGTGAAATGGATAAAGACAAATTTAGAAGGAAATTTATAGCTTTAAATGCTTATATTAGAAAAGAGTCTAAAATCAATGACCTAAAATTTAACTTCAAGGAGCTAGAAAATAAAAGACCACGTAAACCCAAAGAAAGTAAAAGAAAAGAACTAGCAAAGACCAAAAATTAATGAAATAGAAAATAAACGATAGAAAAAGTCAACAAAAAACTAATTCAAGCTGGATTATAGACCTAAACATAAAAACTAAAACTAAAAGTGCCTCAGAAGAAAACCTAAGAGAATATCGCTGCAACCTTGGGTAAGCACAGATTTCTTGACATAGTATAAAAAGCACCAACCATAAAAGACAATTTTGATAAATGGGACCTTATGAAAATTAAAACTTCTGCTCATCCAAAGATGCCATTAAGAAAATGAAAAGTCAAGCCACAGACTGGGAGAAAACATATGCAATCCATACATATACAAAACATGCATATTAAAAATGTAGAAAAAACTCTTACAAAGTAATAAGAAAAAGACAGGTATCCCAATTTTTAAAAATGGACAAAATACTCGAACAGACACAAAAAAAAGACATACAAATGGCCAAAAAATGAGGACATGAAAAGATTTTCAACATCATTAGTTATAAGGGAGATGCAATTTAAACTATACTGAGATAGTACTATATACTAGAAAAGCTAAAATTAAAAAGAAACTCGAAAATTGCTGGTAAGAATGTAAAACTGACCCAGCATTTTGGAAACTTGTTTGGCAGTTTCTAATAAAGTTAAACATAAACCTACCCTACTATCTAGCAATTCCATTCCTTGGTAGTTACTAAAGAAAAAGGAAAACATATATCCTCAGAAAAATTCTACAAGAACAGGCTTTGTTCATGATAACCAAAAACTAGCAGCATTCCAAATATTCATCAGCAGGTGAATGCGTAAAGCAACTGGGGCGTATTCATACAATGAAATAGGAAGCAATGAAAAGGGAAGAGCTACTAACAGATGCTACAACCTGGATGATTCTCAAAAATATTCTGTTATTTTACATTTAGAAGCCAAACACAGACCGTATGATTCTATTTCTATGACAATCAAGGACAGGCAGGGCTAATCTGTAGGGATTAAAAATCTTAAAAGTGGTTGCCTGGGGGGAGGATATTGACTGGTCAAGAGGAAATTTTCAAGAGTGATGGACATGTTCATTCCATATTTTAATTTGAGTGATGGTTATATATATATATTTGCCAAAACTCATCAAACTATACATTTAAGATCTGGACAATTCAATGTCTTTCAAATATAACAGGTTCAAAAAACAAAAGTGCATGTTGGAAACATATTCAGGGTACACTGTGGGCCCCAAAGAGAAAAGAGCCAATTTGACTGGGGGTGTAGGTTTAGGTTCCTTAGAGTTGGAACAGTTTAAATTGAATCTTGGAAAAAAGTAAGTGTAATGGAGATGAGTGGGGGAAAATATTTTCTAGAAAAGACAAAGAGAATGGTGTAGAAATAGAAAAATACATGGTAATTATGGAAAGAGTAAATATCTCAGTAAAAAGGAGAAAACTATGTTATAGGAGGTGATTATGAGAAAAAATCCTAAGTATGCTGGAGTCTGATCATGGAAATAGCAAGAATTCTTTCCATAAAAGATCACGATTGAAGTGTTTTATACATAAGGAAAGAGATATCACTTGAGTTTTATATTAAAATGATTATCCTCCCTCTAAGTATTGCATTTCAGGATAAACAAATAGTTGATTATGAAAATTCATTCTTTATAGAAGTATTCCAGCTAATAAATGCTAATAAAAGCCAAGATTACCAATGGCTGCCCAAACCATGAGGTGAAAGACTGAAGGGATTTTATAATCTGTGGATCAGGTTGACAAGCCCTGAACACACCGAGTGAGAGAACCAGGCATTATGTGCCTCCTGGAGGCACGAGTCAGCAAGCATTCACCACCACCTATGAAGTACTATTCTCGCCAAAAGAAAAATGAATCCAAAATGACCAAGACTCTAGATCATCAGTTCACATTAAAATGAAGATACAGGAACTGTTAAACACCACTACAAGACTACAATTAGCAAATTGCAAAATGTGGGGACATAGTTCAAGACAAATGGCTCAGTTTCTTCAACAAATAAATAGCAAGGGGAAAAACAAGAGGCAGGGATCTGTTATAAATTAAAAGGGACTTCAAGCCAGCCCTGATGGCCTAGTGGTCAAAGTTCAGCACACTCTGCTTCAGTGGCCCGAGTTTGGCTCCTGGGTGCAGAACCACATCACTCATCTGTCCATTGCCATGCTGTGGTGGCAGCTCATGCAGAAGAACTAGAAGGACTTACAACTAGAATATATATATATGTATTGGGGCTTGAGGGGAAAAAAAGAGAGAGAGAGGAAGATTGGCAACAGATGTTAGCTCAGGGTGAATCTTTCCTAGCAAAAAAATAAAAAACAAAAGGGACTTGGGAGACTATGAGGAGACAATTCTCCATGGGTCTCTCACATTTCTGCACATCTTGCAAGGAGACTCACTGACTGTCTTTTTTCCAAACTATCTTTTCAAGGATGTTTATATAGCAAACAGCCTTAGAAGACAGAGTCCTCCTCCAGAGCAAAAATTACGTTATACTAGATATTGTATTCAAGATAATTTCTCCCTCTGGGTCCATGAGCTTGGGGTTTCCTCCCTATAAGGAACCCACTGCAAGTGCAGGTATCATCTAGCCCTCTTTGTAGCACCCTTGGGAAATGAAGCTCAGGGAAGTGGTGCAAACGTTCACACTCCGGCTACCACTATTGCCACGAGTATTAAAGTCCTCTGTCAGCATCCATGAAACTGTGGCAGGCTAACCAGTCAGCTTGCAAGTACGGTAAAATCTCAGACCCTTCCCAGTTCTTGGAAGTTTTGGTGATTGGGATGGGCTATGCACAGAGATGTGGCTTTCTGGAAAAGGAAGAATGAGGGCCTTGTGGACCTCTAGTAGGCAGAACAATGCCTCCCCCCACCAAAGATGTCCACATCCTAATCCATGGAAGCTTTGAATATGTTACATTACATTGCAAAGGGGAACTAAGGTTGCAGATGGAATTAAGGTTGCTAATCAGCTGACCCTAAAATAGGGAGATTATTTTGGATTATCGGGGTGGGGCCAATGTAATCACAAGAGTCCTTAAAAGTATAAGAGTGAGGCAGAAGAGAAGGTTAGAGGGATGCAATGTAAGAAGAAACAATCCACTGTTGCTGGCTTTAAAGATGGAAGAAGAGGGCCATGAGCCAAAGAATACGGGCGGCCTCCAGAAGCTGGAAAGGGCAAAGAAATGGATTCCTCCCTAGAGCCATCAAAAAGAAACACAGCCCTACCGGCATCTTGGTTTTAGCCCAGTGAGCGCTATTCAGACTTGTGAACTACAGAACTATAAGATAATAAATTTGTGTTGTTTTAAGCCACTAAGTTTGTGTCGATTTGTTACAGCAGTGATAGAAAACCAATACATGGGCCAATTGAGGGCATCTGAGGGAGGTCCATGGGAATCAGTAGTGAGTATGTTGACCAAATTGTATGGTCAACTGTGCAATAGATGGTCCTTCACATTACTGCCTGTCAATGAGTAGAAGTTGGAGAAGTTATTGCACACCAAGAACCAAGAAGTAGGTTTAAGGACAGTTGCCTAAACAGTGTCCTTGTTGGCCCTAATTCTCATACAGGTGGCAGACTTCCTCACCAATTTGGTGGTCAGTCTCAGGTCCACCCCATTGCAACAACTAGTACTAAGATTCAGCAGGAGGTGGGGGCAATTGCTGACACTTTTCAGACAATAGTTACTGAGATGAGCACCTACACTCATGGCAAAAGGAGGGAACTCATGACTGGTATTGACAGAAACCAGGCAAATGGCTAGAACTTTGGCTGGTTGGCTGAGAGGAGCAGGAGGGCATGTACAGCCTATTACAGAAGAATGGCAATAGCTGGAATGTCTTACGGCTCAGCCCCTCCTACAGTCTATCATGCCAACCTTAGATTTATTCAGAAACAACAGTAAAAGGTCTCATTGGCATTTTGCAGTAGATCTTGCCTGCTATAATTTAGACTTTTCAGTGAGATTTCCCTGAGACAAACTCCTGAGGGAAACCACAGACGACACATTGACTAGCACCTGGGCTCTTACTGCCCCATATTGGATCTATAATGCTGATGAAGATGACCCACTGGGAAATGAGAAACTGACCCAAAGAATTCTAGATAAATTTTTGAGGTCAGCCCTACTGCCTTGAAAAAGTTCCTCAATCCAAAGTAACATATGCATCCCTATGTTCACTGCAGCACTATTCACAATAGCCAAGATGTGGAAACAATCCAAGTGCCCATCGACTGATGATTGGATAAAGAAGATGTGGTGTGTGTGTGTGTATGTGTGTGTGTATATATATATATATATATATACATATAATGGAATACTACTCAGCCAGAAAAAAAGACAAATTCATTCCATTTGCAGTAACATGGAACGACCTGGAGGGAATTATGCTAAGCAAAATAAGCCAGACTGAGAAAGACAAACACCAGATGATTTCACTCATATGTGGAATATAAACAAATACACGGACAAAGAAAACAGTTCAGTGGTTAGCAGGGGAAGCGGGGTGGGGAGTGGGCACAGGGGGTGAAAGGGAGCACTTATGTGGTGACAGACAAGAAATAATGTACAACTGAAATCTCACATCGATGTAAACTATTATGAACTCAATAAGAAAAAAATTACCTAAAAAAAAAGTTCCTTAGCCTTTAGCTTAAAACTAAGCAAAAACTTCAGATATCTTATTGATGGGGTGCAGGACAAGCTACTCCAAAATATGGCACCTTGGCATATTGAATATTTTAAGCTAAAGGAGTTTGAGAAAACAGCAGAAGCAGGAAGGCACTTTGACCTTTCCCCTCACCCTTATCCCTTGAAACAGGTCATAAAATTCTCATGTGAGAGGTGCCCTCCCTAGACCCGGAGGAAAGGAACATCTTTATCTCCGAAGACAAGGAGACACCAAGAAAAATCGTAACAAACAAGCCTTGCTAAGTTTCCCCTGGTTTACTACACTTACCCCATACTCTCCGACCTCTCATATTTCTATGATAACACGATTCTATGGCGTCAGTCAAGATGACTTTGCTGCTTGATACAGAGCTCTGGGCATACTGAAAACATGAGATGTTCGTTTGGTTCAGCCTTGAGCAGCTGCCACATTTTCAAAACCAATGGTAAACATAAGACTTGCTTGCTGGCATGGAGCCACCCTCTCGCTCCACGCCTCATCCCTCCCTCCCCTTCTACCCTGAAATCAGCTGCTTTGAAGAAATAATTAGGCGTTGGACAGAGGGACCAAAGGCCACACACACCCCTCTGAGTATGCTGGAGACTTAGGGAAGGGAGAAACTCAGATTCCTAAGGCTCTGTTGGATATCTGATCTCGATGGGGTGAGGGAGCACCCAAACTCAACTGATGGGGCGTAGGCAGGGATTAGCGAGGAAAGGAAGCTCAAGTGACCTTGTGGGTGGGGGGCCCTTTGGGCCAATTCAATGTACTGTCATTGTGGCTTCCACGGCTGAGTGTGTCACTGGGATAGTGTTTTACATGCTTGTTCTGTGAATGCTCATCCAGTCCAAAGGGGGCTCTCCTGTTCAGGGACTGCCATATGTAGAGACACGGTAGTGGGCTGTGCAAATCACTCCCCAGCTCATCTTCCTATCCTCTCCCCGGTGGCCCAACAGAAACAACAGATAATCTCTGGAGGACAAAGGGAGGTCGCAGCCTTGATTAAGACTACTATGCAGCAGGTATAGTAAGATATGTTAACGTGTCCCCACAACAGCACCAACGGCTGCAGGCTCCCTATAGATTACTGCCAATGGAATTCAGCTGTCACTCCTGTGGCCCTGGCTGTTCCAGACAGTGTGACTGTAATTGAATACACTGCACAGATTCATGACACTTGGGATGCTGGGTTGCACACTGCCTAGGTCTTTTCTGTCCCAGTGGAGTTGGAAGACACTCTTCCATGGGTCTCTTCTGCTCCTACACATTTTGCTAGGTGTACTAAGCAAGCAAGGCCCTGACTGCTCATTCCCCGAGCATTTCCCAGGATTGTGTTGCAGCAAGCAACTTTGAGGCTAGCTTCCAGGCTGCTCCTAAGCAGCAGTTTCCCAGGGCTCAGTCTTCATTTCCTGTAATGCACGTGCAGGCATCTGTGCAGGACAATCTAAGTCACTCCTGTGGGAACTGGGGCTTAGGGAACGCACAGCCTATAAAGTTTTTAAAAAATGGAATTTTCCCCGGTGCCCAAGGGGAAAAAGACCTGTTCCCCATTCTCTTTTCTTACTAGTATTTGTAAATCCTTCCTCTGTCCCTTTGATATGTATGTAAATCTTTTTAAAAGCTAAGTAAAGCTTCTGTCAGCATTACAACCCAGGAATGTTTTTCTTAGGGCCTGGGAGCCATCTCTTTGAAATACAAACATCAAGGAAGATAGAGCCCCCATCTCCCCGTCACCCTGGGAGCTTAGCCCACCTGGCTCTAAGCTGGAACTACCTGGTTGCCACAGAGACAGGAGAAGTTTGATTTTGCCTCTGGATAAAGGCAATTATCTAGCACAGATGGCCACTCCAATTACCAGCTGAAGTGAGGATGAACTACGAAAGAATGCAGATCGAACAGCACAGTCAAGTCCTCTTGCGTGAGGACAAGTTACCGTTTATCTTGAGACCACGCATGTAATGGACTGTGCCTGCTCAGCTTCATAAAAGGGCGAGATTTCCTTCTATCTTTGCAATCTCTTTAGCAGATTGCCCATGACACAAATCCCAGTCTGGTTTACTACTTAGAAATAAAATTGTTTCAGCCTTTTTTACATTTGGAGAGAGGACTTCTGGGTTGCCAGGTGATTTTATTTTTAATTTCCCCCAACAATCTGCTGAGGATGGGGTGGCCTGAAAGTTCCTGAACTGAGCAGACCACCTGAAGGTGAATTATACAATGTCTCCCATCTAGCTCTGTGCTCATTTCAAATACTAGCTGGATGAATCATGCTCTCCAAATTCCAGATTTTATTCTTGAGTAAACATGTGGACCTAAAATCCACCAGGATCACCTTTAGCTTTGATGGTGGAAAAATATGAGAAGCCAAGAATGTTGCCTGAAGGTCTGTCTCTTAAAAGGCTAATATATCTCCACATAACATTTGGAATGGAATCCATTTGGAATGAGAATCCAGTCTCACAGTGGCCTGAGGATGATTCCTTTGATTTGAGTGAATTAACTTATCTGTAGTGGTTTTTTTTTAAAATTGGCATCTGAGCTAACAACTGTTGCCAATCTTTTTTTTTCTTTTTCTCCCCAAATCTCCCCCAGTAAATAGTTGCATATTTTAGTTGTGGGTCCTTCTAGTTGTCGCATGTGGGATACCACTTCAGCACGGCTTGATGAGTGGTGCCATGTCCACGCCCAGGATCCGAACTGGTGAAACCCTGGGCTGCCGAAGCAGAGCGCCTGAATTTAACCACTCAGCCACGGGGCCAGCCCCTCTAGTGGTTTTTAGAAGGACTTCATCCTCAGTAAATGAATTACTTGTGTTCGTGGGATGAATATCATTCTAGGAAGACAGTTACTAATTATTTGGAAGGAGTGAGGAAAATGGAAGAGGAAAGGGGAAAATTAAAGTCACTTTCTCTTTCACCAAACCCTCCTCCTCCTTTCTCTGCTGTCCCCACTCCCTTTGCTGCCCTTCCATTGGACCTCTTTATCCCTTTCTGCCTCAAACCGACTCCTGGTAAGAGAGAAAGCTATGATTTTTGAGATGGGCAGTTCTGTTAATTAGTAGATTTCCCTGAAAAGAGGGAAAGGGCACAACTTCGTTTGTTTATGGCCTGTCAGGAATTATCTGCCCTGTGTGAGGTTTGTGTGCCTCATGCCCTCACTCGGATTCCATTTCATGCTCAGCCTAGATTCCACCTCCAAGAGTCCCTTCTAATCCACATATCACGCAGCCAGGAAAGCAGAGATGATAAAGCAACACCATCAAGGAATAACTGGGAACTTGGATAAAAGACTGTCCCCATATGAAGGCAGCGGGATGGAGAGTAGTGGCGGCAGTCACTTGGAAAAGACAAGCAAAAATGGTGGTAGGCTGAAAAATACCAACCTGGGAAAGGAGACCAAAGTGCCATCTAATTCTACATTCTTCCTGACTCAATGAGAAGACAGCCAACCCTCCCTAACCACATTGCCAATTAAGCTGATGCCATTAAAAAGCTACCCAGGCCCCCGGAGGGGACTTGAAACAATAAGAATCTACATGCCCTTTAACTCAACCAATATTATTCATTGAGCACTTCTTTTCCTGTGTCCAGGGAAGACCCACAGAAGTTTGCACATGTACTTGGCAGCGTGTTTTCATTTTATAGCCCCACATATGGGGATGTGCATGGTTGCTGCATGGAATTCTGCAACCAGCAGCTTTGCTTGTTTGATGGAGCAAGCATGTCAGGACCGGAAGATGACCCACTGCATCAGGGGTCATCATGGCCAAAAGACTCCAACTATCTGCCACCCCCTACAACCATGGGAGAAATAAGGGCTTTAGGAACCCATTGAGAGGGGCTACAAATGGCCCTACTTGAAGCCTTTCTGCCAAAAGTGAGCTGGGAGAAATTAGAGCAGCATACCTAGAAGACAAGAGAGGTCCCTGTTCATTTCCATCAGCAGTTTGTCAGGGCTTTCTCAAAATTTACCAACATGGATCCAGAGACAGATCACAATCACCCTCTGGTCCTATCCACCTTTGTCTCAGCCTAGGACAGACTATTACTCAAATCTTAGCAGCAGCTGCTCAGTTTAGGGGCCATCTAGAGAAAGACGGAGAGGAAAAGCAATTAAAAATCACTGTGTTAGCTGCTCAGTTACAACTACTTTCAAAGGGAACAACCCCTACTCTGGACAACATACGAAGGGAGCCAAGGTAGACGGGAAAACTGTATGTCACTACTGCAAGAAGCCAAGACATTGGAAGAGGGATTGTAGAAGGAGACTCCAAAGGATACAGACATTGCAGGACCATGGGAAACGGCACAGCCCGGGACAAAACCCTCAGCTAGAGAACAATCGGTAAATGGCTCAAAACCGACAGATTGAGGGAATCTTGGAGGTGGGAACAGTGAACTACAAGTTTCAATAACTGTCCCTCAGGCTAATCTTCACTTACCTTCTCTGGTACATACTGCTGCTACTTATTCTGTAATTTCCTCAGAAATTTGTCACTTTCCATCTGGTGATAGGTCAATACAGGCTGTTGACATTTTAGGTCAGCCTTCTACTAGTTCCTTTTCTTCCACAGTTCCCATAAAGAAAGGTCCTCTGATGAAGAACATGCTTTCTTTTTTTTTTTTTTTAAAGATTTTATTATTTCCTTTTTCTCCCCAAAGCCCCCCGGTACATAGTTGTATATTCTTCGTTGTGGGTTCTTCTAGTTGTGGTATGTGGGACGCTGCCTCAGCGTGGTTTGATGAGCAGTGCCATGTCCGCGCCCAGGATTCGAACCAACGAAACACTGGGCCGCCTGCAGCGGAGCGCGCAAACTTAACCACTCGGCCACGGGGCCAGCCCCGAAGAACATGCTTTCTTACTTTCTCCTGTAAACCTATTAGCGAGAGACCTGCTTGCAAATTTGCTGTGCAAAATAAAGGCTTCCATATTCTGTACTCCAGATGGAGTGCCTGTGGTGCTCCCTAGAGAAAAGGCACCTGATTTGGTTACTGTGTGCCTTCAGAAAGAAAAGGAGTACAGGAGAGAGTGTCAGTCTCACACTGTGCTGAAAAAGTACCCCAAACTGAAAGAAAGCAATGTATCACTTTGGGCCTTAGAGAATAATGACAGTGGTTTAATTCAAAATACAGACTTGATAAAAACAGCTTACCAAAAGGATAAGCTATGGCCATATATAAAACAATATCCTCTGTTGAGAGCTCAATTAGAGGGAATAAAATCCCTTATAAAAATATCAGAACAGGGGGGCTGGCCCCGTGGCTGAGTGGTTAAGTTCGCGCGCTCTGCTGCAGGCGGCCCAGTGTTTCGTTGGTTCGAATCCTGGGTGCGGACATGGCACTGCTCATCAAACCACGCTGAGGCAGCGTCCCACATGCCACAACTAGAAGGACCCACAACGAAGAATATACAACTATGTACTGGGGGCTTTGGGGAGAAAAAGAAAAAAAATAAAATCTTTAAAAAAATAAAAAAATATATCAGAACAGGATGGTGCTAACAGAAAAACAGACACACAGATCAATGGAACAGAACTGAAAGCCCAGAAATACACCCACACATCTACGGAGAGCTAATTTTCGACAAAGGAGCCAAGAACGTACAATGGAGAAAGTGTCTTCAGTAAATGGTGTTGGGAAAACTGGACAGCCACATGCAAAAAAATGAAAGCAGACCATTATCTTATGCCATACACAAAGATTAACTCAAAATGGATTAAAGACTTGAATGTAAGACCTGAAACCATAAAACTCCTGGAAGAAGTTTTATGCATAGGCAGTACACTCTTTGACATCAGTCTTAGCAGTATCTTTTTGAATAGCATGTGTCTTCAGGCAAGGCAAACAAAATAAAAAAATAAACAAATGGGACTACATCAAACTGAAAAGCTTCTGCACAGCAAAGGAAACTATCACCAAAATGAAAAAACAACTAACAATTGGGAGAAGATATTTGTAAATCATATATCTAATAAGGGGTTAATATAAAAAATGCATAAAGAACTCATACAACTCAACAACAACAAAAACAACCAACAACCCAATTAAAAAATGGGCGAAAGATCTGAACAGACATTTCTCCAAAGAAGATATACAGATGGCCAATAGGCACATGAAAAGATGTTCAACATCACTAATTATTAGGGAAATGCAAATCAAAACCACAATGATGCGGGGCCGGCCCCACGGCTGAGTGGTTAAGTTCACATGATCTCCTTTGGCAGCCCAGGGTTTCACTGGTTTGGATCCTGAGCACAGACATGGCATCGCTCATCAGGCCATGCAGAGGCAGCATCCCATATAACACAACCAGAGAGACCTACCACTAGAATATACAACTATGTACTGGGGGGCTTTGGGGAGAAGAAGAAGAAAGAAAATAAAAAAAAGATTGGCAACAGATGTTAGCTCAGGTGCCAATCTTTGAAAAGAAAAACAAACAAGAAACTACAATGATGCCAGTCAGAATGGCTATTATTAAAAAGACAAGAAATAACAAGTGTTGGAGAGGATGTGGAGAAAAGGGAACCCCAATACACTGCTGGTGAGATCGTAAACTGGTGCAGCCACTGTGGAAAACAGTATGGAGATTCTTCAAAAAATTAAAAATAGAACTACCATATGATCCAGCAATTCCGCTTCTGGGTATTAATCCAAAGAACATAAAAACACTAATTCAAAAATATATACGCACCCCTATGTTCACTGCAGCATTATTCACAATAGCCAAGACTTGAAAACAACCGAAATGCCCATTAACAGATTAAAGATAAAGAAGATGTGGTTACATATATATACACAATGGAATACTACTGAGCCATAAAGAGGAAATCTTGCCATTTGTGACGACATGTATGGACCGTGAAGGTATTATGTTAAGTGAAATAAGTCAGACGGAGAAAGCCAAATACCGTATGATTTCACTCATATATGGAAGATAAAAAAACAACAACAACAAACAAACACATAGACACAGAGAATAGATTGGTGGTTACCAGAGGGGAAGCAGGGAGAGAAGAGGGCAAAAGACGTAAAAGGGCACCTTTGCATGGCGACGGATGGAAACTAGACTTTTGGTGGTAAACATGATACACTCTATACAGAATTCGAAATATAATGATGCACACTCGAAATTTATATAATGTTACAAACCAAACTCACCTCAATAAAAAAATTTTTTAAAAATAATAGAAAAACCAGGGATAATTTTAAAAAGGAAATTCACCTGTAATACTACCACCCCAAAATATGTCACTTTAGCATAAGCATTATTTTGAGCTGAAGGCAACTGAGAAGAAGCAGATACAAGAAAAGCTCCCCGCCCTCCCATTCGCCTAAAAGCAGGACATAAATTTTTAAAGATGTCCCTTCTCCCCTCTCTACCAGGAAGGACAAAAGTTAGCCACTGGAGACAACTTTAGATCCTATCAGCCTGGAGATGACACCAGAGGAATCTATCTAACAAGCTTTACTAACTGGCATTTATCTACCATTAGTTTCCTCCCTTATAGTTACCCTCTCAAAGTTTGCCACCCTTGGAAGCCTAAAACTGCTTCCCTTTGTCCTATCATTTCTTCACAAATTTATCATTCTTTGTTGAAGATGCTATATAAGCCGAAGTTCTACGCCACCGATTTGAGTTACTCATTTTTCTCTGGGTATCTCCCATGTATACATGAGGTATACAAGTTAATAAACTTGTTTGTTTTCCCTTGTTAATCTTTTATTAAAGGGGTCTCAGCCAAGAACTCAGAAGGGTAGAAGGAGAATTATTTTCCTCCCCTCCAAGGTACTCTAGTGAACTTACTACTATCCTCATAGACTGCCTTGCTGTCCTAGTCACAGTAGGCTTATTTCAATTACTTAAGAATAACATTTTACTAGAAAATAAACATGTTATTTGTTACACTGCTTTTTTTCTGTACTCCCAGTAATGGTCTCCACAATTACATATTTCTGATCAGCTCGATATTTATTCCCAGAACAGACATCATCTGGACTTTAAGTCCAACAACCCAATTATCAGCAGAGTAAAGGTGAAACCATCTTCATTAGTAATTTTTGATAATACCAAAGTAAAGTAAATAACATGCATCAAGATACTCAAGCCCTAAATCTGACACAAAAATGTTTTGTTAACAGGTTTGACTGGAAGGATCCTTATAGAAAAAAGAAATCCTAAGCTACACTACAATCAAGGGAACTGTAGGAGTAACCCCACTAGTGAATTGTTTTCTCACCTTTACTATGGCAGGGGTTTGGTTAAACAAAACTACTGATAGCTGTAAAGATAGTGATGGTACATTACAACCAAACTGGCGGGAATCCTTTCAACGGATCCTCAAGATACATATAAAAGAGATCTGCCTACTCCATTTAGAACATGGCAATGCCCTCAGCCTATTTTAATAGCCCCCAGGATTACAGGTGAGGTGGATGGTTTCTCTTAAGATATCTGAGGCTAATATCAGTCTTCATAAGCAGACATATATCCCTTGAGCCCTCCCATTATGGAATCTGTTTAAGGGGCCTATTTGGGGCCATACAAGGGCAACAGGAGACGTATTAGAATACAATCCTGGGAGGAACAGGAACAGGCACAGGCACAACTAACTCTTGATATTGAGACTTCGAATAATAAACTTTAGTGCTTTGGGGTAATTACAAAAACACATAATACAACTGCAAACTGGATGGAAGTGCATCACGCAAGATGTTTCAAAGCCACGGGAATTCAAGTAGAATGGAAATGGAGAAAATTCTGGAATTGGACTGCTTGGAATAATTTAATGATGGAACAAAAGATGACCACAAAGGTCTCAGAGCCATTCATTTGTACAGTCCAGGAGCAATTAGCTATCAGAGAGCTCCAAGAGAGCAGCACTAGTTCAGAGTTACAGCACTGTTGATGTTTAAGGGAACAAACAGGTATCGGACTACAACTATACGAGAAGAGACAGAAGAATGTTGTAAGAAAGCATCTAATCTGGCATTTATAGATAGAGAATGCAGAAGATAGATCTAATGTCACTGGGTTGTTTTTTCTTTTTTTAAAGATTGGCACCTGAGCTAACAACTGTTGCCAATCTTTTTTTTCCCCCCCTTCTTCTCTCCAAAGCCCCCCAGTACATGGTTGTATAGTCTAGTTGTGAGTGCCTCTGGTTGTGCTATGTGGGACCCCACCTCAACATGGCCTGACGAGCAGGGCCATGTCCGCGCCCGGGATCCGAACTGGTGAAACCCCGGGCCGCCGAAGGGGAACGCGCGAACTTAACCACTCGGCCACAGGGCTCGCCCCCTGGATTAATTTTAGGATACAAGTTCTCTCCAGTCCCAGGATGGATAAACAAAAGTGGATGCCTGTTATTCATGGAGACTTGTATGCCTGTTATAATAATATAACTATTGGTTTGAACTAATGCAAACAATGGCCCATAGGTTGGGTTTTTCCTCAAGATTTAAAACAAAGTCAAATACATTAAACACTGGAAGTTCAATCTGTACCCTTCAAAGAGTGCCTCATAATAATACACTAGATAATGGCCATGGATGTCTTTGTCCTTTGCATCTGGGAAATATTATTTGGGGAGATGGAACAGCTACTGTATGGCTAAGTTATATAAAAGTGATGTTACTTATCGAATGACTGGAACTCACAAGAAATACATTGGACCTTATAAGAAAAAACTCTTAACTAAAAATTAGATTATCAGGCCTCCGGAGAGCTACTCCTTAGGCTTTGATTGGGTAAGACTTTATAAGGAACTAGAAAATAACACTTAAATAATCATTTGAAAGAGCAAGCAATAAAGACAGCATAACAGTTTGTAAAAGTAATGTATGAGAAACGGGAAATTTTTGCACATTGCTAGTCAAGAATGCGCTTGAACCACTGATAAGACATATTTACAGGTTTTCCCCGAAGGCAAATCTTGTATTGACTTTTCAAATTCACCCTGTGGTAATTTTCACAATCGCTTTGCTTTGTATTTTACTACAAGATTTGCTGGATCCTTAGGCAGCTGCAAACTGCCCAGAGAAAGGCAGAAACCACAAAGGAGATAATTAGAAAACTCTAGTGTGATTATAAAGGAGGGGGAAATTGTAAGGATGAATAAAAATGGAATTTTCCCTGTTGCCAAAAGGGAAAGAGACCTGTTCCCCATTCCCTTTTCTTATTAGTATTTGTAAATCCTTCCTCTGTCCCTTTGATATGTACGTAAATCTCTTTAAAAGCTAAGTAAAGCTTCTGTCAGCATTACAACCCAGGAATGTTTTTCTTAGGGCCTGGGAGCCATCTCTTTGAAATACAAACATCAAGGAAGATAGAGCCCCCATCTCCCCGTCACCCTGGAAGCTTAGCCCACGCACCTGGCTCTAAGCTGGAACTACCTGGTTGCCACAGAGACAGGAGAAGTTTGATTTTGCCTCTGGATAAAGGCAATTATCTAGCACAGATGGCCACTCCAATTACCAGCTGAACTAAGGAGGAATGAACTGAAAGAATGCAGATCGAACAGCACAGTCAAGTCCTCTTGCGTGAGGACAAGTTACCGTTTATCTTGAGACCACGCATGTAATGGACTGTGTCTGCTCAGCTCCATAAAAGGGTGAGATTTCTTTCTGTCTCTGCAATCTCTTTAGCAGATTGCTTGTGATGTGCATTGCAGTCTGGTTTAAACTTATTAAATAAGAAAACTGTTTTCTTTCTATTCTACATTTATGGAGAGGATTTCCTGGGTTGCCAGGAGATTTTATTTTTATTTTTTTTCCCCAACATGCAACCAAGCTAACTCTGGCTACTGCTTTTTCTATGTGTAATAAAAGTCTTTCATCACTGACTCAGGAATCTCATGACTTCTGTCAACACACTTGAAACTGTGGCAAGCCCACTCGTTAGCCTACGAGTAGGGTAAAATCTCTTCACAGTTCTTGGCACCAAGGACCAAGACCAATTTGCACTCACGTGGCAAGGCCTTCGACACATGTTTGCAGGGCTCTCCCAGGGGTAATGAGAGTACCTTGTTTCACACCAGCGAGTGGGTCAGGCTTTAGCGTGACTGCCTCTACCTTCTGATGTCCAAACTCTTCACTATACAGATGAAGTCCTCTTGTTTGGCAAGTCAGAAGCCTCAGTCTCAATGGTCTTCCCTGCAGTATGATCACGCCTTTGCCATCAGAGGTGGCTGGTAAACCCTGACAAAATTCAGGGGTCTGCTCACCAAGTAAAGCATCCGAGACCTCTGGGTGGACTCAGAACACTCTATCCTCGCAGTCAAGGAAAAACTTCCATCTCTTTGAACCCCACACCCAAAACGAAGCCCAGAACCATACTGGACTCTCTGGGTAAGCGAAACAGTATGTGCCTCACCTGGACTCTCTACTTGATCCTTTAGATTGGCTACACTGCAAACCAATGTCCTTTGAGTGGAGCCTAAACCCACAGGCAGTGTAAGATGCTGTCCAGCAAGCTGTGGCACATTCTCTGCTCTCTACCTTCAGGGTCCCCAAAGCCTAAATGACCCTGCTGAGTCACTAGTCCGTGTGACTGATTTTGCTTATTGATGTCACTAGCAAAGGGAGGCAGCCTCCACTGGGAAAAGCCCTGGGGTTTTAGCCTTGTCATCTTCCTTACAGAGCTACCAGCTACACCCCTTATGAAAAGCAGCTATTAGCTTGCTACTGGATCCTTGATGAAACTGAACAACTGATCAATGGAGGCCCAGTGACTCTCTAGCCTGATAGTCCCATTTTGGGGAAGGCCAATTCACAGCCGATGACTAAGAAGATGGGAAGGGCCCAACAAGCCTCACTCGTCAAAAGGTAAAGTATACTCAAGAGTAGAGCTGGTCTGGCCCCAGCAGCATCTTGGCTTTACATGAAAATGGGACAGCTATCCATCTGGGGGAAAATTTATTTTCCACTCTGCCAGTTGGAGCAAGGCTGCTGAGCTTAATGGGGCCCTCGATTCACAGAAGTTCCTCCAAATGCCTGGACCTGATCCACTAATGGTTTGGCTATGCTGGAATCTGATGTTTTCCACAGGCTGTCAGAACTGAGAATGAATGTGGGCGTTCCACTCAGCAGGCAGAGCTCAAGGCCATTCTCATAACTCTGGCCAATATTCCCTTTGATATTTATTGACTCTTGAGCTCTTGCCAATGTCCTAGCTGTTCAGTCTCCCACTTGGAAGACTACAGACTGAGAAATGAGACAGCCCTCTGTGGAAACAAATCACAGCTACTAATTGACCAGTCTGGGTCACCCACGTAGATGCTCGTGCTAAGGGTCCATTCTCTGATGACCCTGAATCAAATCAAGCTGCTGACTAAGGCTTCCCTGCCCAGATTACTACCATTGCTGCCTGGATCCATCATCACATCAGACACCGCAAAGCATCCATCATCACAGAATGGGCACAAAGTACAAGTCTCTACATTTCTGATGCAGAAGCTACCAAGTTGCATGCCAAACTTGTGACTCCTTCCAAAAGATGACCGGTTGTGAGGAGGAAAGGAACACTTTACCAAGTGTGGCCCCACCTGCTCCTGGTCAACTGACCGCATCACACCTCAAGCTCCCTCTCCGAGTTTCACTGATGTTGCAGCACTGTTGACATTTCTTCAGGTTAAAATGCTGCTGTCTCAGTCTGCTCAGCCAGCTCCAGCCACACAACTGTGGCTCTTAGAATTAACATGTGTCAGGTTTTCAGCTTTCTGGACTATCTGCAGCCTGAAAATGGTACACCTTTTATTGCAAAAGCCATGTAATAATGGGTTGATAGTCAAGGAGGTCAATGGACTTCCACACTCACTACCATCCACAGGCATTTGGTCCTGCGAGCACTGGAACAGCCTCCTCAAAAATGGACTCAAAAGGATTTCAGACTCCACCTCGCTCACGTCCTCCTGATCCACACATCTTAGTAAGGCAGTTTAGTCAAGGAATACGGCTGTGCCCAGAAAGATCATCTCCTTTCAGCCGCTCCCTGGGTGATAACCAGAACAAAAGGTGTTGAGGGTTATATGGACATATTTTCACAATTTGGTATCCTGTCTTGAACATTCCTGGGTATAATCTTCTTTCTTCTCCCTAACAGCAACCCCAGACTAGCCTGGTTGCTAACCCTCTGGGTGGCAGCCCAGCCAGAAGGAAAGAGCCTAAGGGATTTCAAGTTAATTATGGTTCAGCCACCTGGATTCTCTGGTTGGACAGACACTGTCCTAGATCATAAGGATAACTGCCACTTGGTTCAGTACATTGCTTACTGTGTCCCCCTACAGTGACCCACATGGGCCACAGTGCAGAACATAACAATCTCTATAATTTATAAAAATGCCCTTGTCCCTCTTGCACCTGACCCACTCAGATGAAAGGTCTGGGAACCAGTGGGAGACGATTGGGGAAACGGGTGAATTTATAGGTACTAGAATGGGCCACAATGACTTTGTGTCAGTAGAGGGTGCACAACAATATAGTACCTTAGGCACCAGGTGGTCCAGGGAAGGGAGAGGCATTCATGATTTTTGTCTTTCAGAACCACCCCTGCAGCCTTCCTCGCAAAAGAAAATACCCTGGTACATCTCCCTCAAACTGCTGAAAGGGCCTTACATTTAACCGACTGTCTGGTCTGCCAATCCCTGCAACCATGACATTATCACCAGCCCCCTTTGCCTTGCTGAGAAGTCTATGAGAAATAGAGGAGAGGGCGCCAGCTCCTGCATCTCACATGTGAAACACCTGTCAACACCTCTAAACGTCTCTTCGAACCACTTCCCCCAGCTGTGACTAGTCATTCTGTGGGGCAGAAGAATGCCATGTGGCTGGTGGCATGGACATACAGGACAGGTTGGAATGAATGCTCTCAGGCAGTCTCTCCGATAACAAGAACTGGACTCAAGTTTTCAAACAGAACTGAGAACTCTTGACAATGGTGAACTTCACCTGAGCCCTGAAAACAGTGACAGTTAAGAGATTCCTTTGCCTGTTTGTGTTCCTTCTCGAAAAATGACTTACCACCAAGAACCATTCTTCCCATAAGACTCAGATAAGGCTGTCTGTCCACTCTTTCTCATGACGCCTACAAGACTCACTGACAACCCCCCTGGTTTACCTGCGACAAGGCCAAACACGGACCTTTCTCCTTTTGCCTGAACCTGCGGACAAGGCCAGACACAGACCCTCCAACTCCCCATTCTTGGCCTCATAAATGATTAACTGAGGTTAGAAATTTGTCCTCCTGAAACTAGCTAGACACAGAGATAAACATTTCCCTTTCAGCTGATGTGAGACTTCCCCTGATGGCAACAACAATCCCAAGTGTCCATCTCCCCACAATAACTTGTCTATCCCTCCCTGTGAATGTGAAGGTAAAAGGCAAACCACCCTGCTGAGACACTCCGACTGCAAGAGCCTGAATAAAAGCAATTTTCTTATTCGGTTTTTGTCTTGGACAGTTTGGTGCCGTGACCTGAACAGGACTGGAAGCCCCACCTCCGGACCCTCATCTTCTCCACCCAGGTACTGAGGCCTGTCTAGCCCATTGTGTTCCATCCCTGACTGGTGATCCGGGGATCCCAGGGTGAGTTCAGCTCCTGTGCTCTGGATACTGTCCATGGGCGTACAGTAAGGATGCGATTTTCATTCTTTGAGTGCTTTTTTGGTTTTGTCTTGTTGCTGGATTTTGTTTAACCTTGGTACTCACTGGACACTCTCAATCCAATTCTCAATCTCTTTTAAAAATCCCTGCCGATTATATGCTTTACCACTATGGCGACAATGCAATTCATTACCTCCACAAATGGCATAATTTTATTAGTAATGACAACTTAGAACTCCAATGTCCCCTTTGGGACATATGGGATCTCCCTAAACTTGTTCAGTTATGAAGCGCCCTAAACTCTTGGGGTTCTAGGACCCAACAGTCAGCTTATTTTGCTTGGTTCAAGGAGGGTGAAAAATCAGAACATGTCTGCAATCTATCTCAAACTGTGTAGTCCCTCAAGGACTGTCTCTCTCACCACCAGTCCACCCCTCCTGCTCTTCCTTCAGCCCCAACTAAACCTCGCAACCCTTTCCTCATCCAGAACTCTCCATGCTTGCCACCCCAGCCCTTTTTCCTACTCACCATTCTTCCTTATTCTGTGGATTCCCCTTTTCCCCCCCTTCAGCCCCTAATCCTCTTCTACCCTCTGTGGCTCCACTAAACTCTCCTGCTCCCAAACCCCCATCCTAACTTGAATTATTGCCCTTCTCCAACCGTGATAGAAAATCAACCACCTGAGCAAGTATTCTTTTGGCCTTGGTCTTGTTCAGATTTACCTGCTATTTGTTAAAGACTTTCCAGACTCCTGTAAGAATAGAGAAGAATTTAGTAATCAATTCAGACTGGTCCTTGGAGCATATTCTCTTGGACACCCTGATTTATATCAACTTGTGCAACTGCTAGTGGGCCCCAGAGATGGACCTTCAAAGAAATCAGAACACCCATGAGGCTTACACGCAAGTTAAAACCATAGAAGAGAAACTGTTAGAATACATTCCACTGTCTTCCCCCTCAAAAATTTATTAGGCAAAGATACAAGATTGGAGACAACAAAGAAATGAACTGATCTCTAACTACAGACAGAGATTAGAAAATGTTAGAAAGGACTGTCCTGCTCTCGCTGTTGACAATCAAACTGCAGCTGCCTTGGGCACTAACTGTGTTAACGGCTTACAACCAGAAATCAGGGCCATTATCCAAAAACATAATGCGAACTGGCAAACTACTCCTCTCTCCTAAATATATACACTAGCTCCACACCATAAGAACTCCACAAATCAATACAACGCAAACCCATGACTTTACAACTTAAATAACTAGAAGGAAACGGGCCAGGGCAATCTGCTCCCCCGAAAACCTCCATAGACAGGGACACTTGCAGATATCATTACAAAAAGTCGGGGGGGGGGGGGGGGAGCGTTGGACTTGGGATTCCCAGGCCTCAAAACACAAAAGGGAAAGAGAGTCCAAAAATCCACCTCCCCAGGGACCTTCCTCGGAGGGACCCTCTGGCTTATATCCACAACCTACTTAATGTGCAAGGAGAGATAATACCCCGAGCCATGGACATCCCACCACTTTCCCAGTGGACACAAGGGCAACACAGTCCACTGTTAACATGTCTGATTTTTCCACCACCCTTCCTCAGAATATACAAACCATACCTGTGGTGGAACTGGATAATCTACCACAAGATTTACCCTCATCTAAACCTCTTCCTGTCTCACTAGACCTCTCAGTACCCAGCATAGTTTCTACTTAGCTCCACTACCCCAGTTAGCCCACTGGGAAGAAAACAGCTCTTTTACATGAACCAATGAGCTATACGCTCTCTATTTGTGTCTGTGTATTTGTTTATGTGTCTGTCAGGAAGTAATATTTTTCCATCTCCAGGAGGAAAAATGAATATTCTTAAAATTTCCCCCAAATTAAATAACTTTGAACTTCTAATACTTTCAAAGTACTAAAAAAAAAAAGTATTCTTATAGAAACTAACTCAAATATTTCAAGAATTCAAGTTCACATAATTTAGGTCAATCTTTGGTAAATGAGACTAGTTTAATCTTATTAGTTAATAAAAAGGGCCATGTTTTCTATGTCATCAGCATCAAGTATAATACAAGCATACATTTTTTTAATTGCAACTAGCTTTCATTTTTAATGAAATAGAGTAGAAGAGAAGAAAAAATATCCGAGCACATTATTTCTAAAGGGTATCGCTTTTAAAACATTTGTGTGTGTGTGTGTGTGTGTGTGTGTGTAGCGTGTGCATGTGTGTGGATACACAGTCAGGATGTGTCACTGCGTAAAATTTTGACTGCATCAGTCAAAAATGTTTGGGAAAAAACTCAATAAACCTTTTTAAAAAATGTTTGAAAGCCTCTGCTCTATTTGATAGCTTCCCTTAAAGGGCAAGCAAAGCAACAGGCTGCAATATCATTTTCTATTAGATAAGAGATTTGCCTGAAGAATCTAGAATGTCTGACTGAAGCCTACACAGTCAGCATCTTTCTCTGTCCATCAGGCAGCAGAGTGAGAAGCTTCTCAGCACATCAGTGCTTCACGGACAACTGCCACCTTGCTTTCATTCCAAATTACCATCAACCACCAGCTCGCTGGCTTCACTGCAGGCTCCCGGAGGCCAGCTGAGTCTTGATTACTCCTGGTAAGAGTGGACATGGCTCTAGTATAAAACACTGAGATCCATGAGTGACCTTAGAACTTCCTTTCAGGTGATTTTCTACATCAAAAACTGAGACTGAACAGAAACAGAAACAGTCATTTTTACTCTGCCTGGGTATATGCTTCCTCAGTTGACACAGGTTTACTGATTGCACAAGCTAGCGTTACATTTACTAGATGTTTAAGGTTATGAAAAATGTAAATCTGTATTTAACCAAATTAAATCATCATTCTACAAACTTTATATCAACAGTAACTGTATTTTGTAGTATGTTAGCTTGAAGAAGGTTTCCAGTATCTTTGGGTAATCTAAAACCTTGGACTTACATTAAGTTAATGGATACTCATTAGCTATATAGATCATTTCTAAGTAAGACAGAAAATTGAAATATTAAGCATAACTTTAAGTTCATATACCTTTTTCATCTTGTTTTTATATGGTACAGAGAGACTACATATACTGATTCTGTTAATGAACATGTTCAGTTTTGCCACTGTGGGCAGCTGTACTACAAAGGATGTGTATGGCTATAAAAGGCTGTGGGATGTACATTCATCAGCTCTGCTGGTCCGCTACAAAATGCTGGTATGGGACAGACAATTCACAACTATTCCCACTTCCTAGCTTAGCTTTCTCTGTGAAACAGAAGTTATTGTGGTTAAAAATTGTAACCAATATATGTGAATGAGACTCTACTAGGAGCAACAGTGGCAGAGAAGGATAACTTTGGATGCAAGGTATGCATGGTTTGTTTTTGTTAAGGAAAATGTGAGTACTTTTGTCCTAAAGTAAAATGACTGGTTGGTCCAGAATGAGAGAGGGGAAAACATATGATAAAAGCTGAATGGATACAGAAAGTTGTAGAAAGTTCACAGAAAGGGAATTTTATTTGTTGTGCTCAAAGTTGGCTGTAGTTTAATAAGTTTATTTATAAGATTTTCAAGAAGAAATTTAGTATCAAAGATTATACTGATGCAAAACTAGAGTTTGATTTTCTCTCTGTTAAAACTACTTAACCCCTGATATCATGCTTTTTTGTCTACTCTTCGTTGTATTTCTCCTTCTTTTCTATTGATCTCTCACCCAACCATCTCCTTGTGATCCAACACTGCAGGATGACTTTGCCCCTTGCAACGGTCCTCTCTCTCCTTAATGTGTCCACTGGACGGAACAAAGGGGAACGAAATTTCCTTGTATTTAAACCACCCCACACCATCAATTCCCACGTCTCGGCATATGCAACTGGCCTTTATCCCCCAACATAATTATGCTTCTCTTGCAATCTCCACACTGCGTAACACCACTTCCTCAGGGTCAGGTGTAGGAAAAAACATAAGGGCACTTTGATCCCAGATAATCACCATTTTCTCCTCCACCACTTTTCAACCAGCCTCACAGACCGTTCAGTTCTACCCAAAGACTCTTCTCCCGAGGGGCCACACTATGGTTAACCGCAAGCATTACTACTAATTCCTACGTCACAAACACCGTGACCCCTAGGATACTACCTTTTGTGTGGCTGCCAGCTCATACCTGCCTTCCTCACACCAATCTTTCCTGTGTCTTCGGAATCCTTGTCTGAGACTTGCAAATACTGAAAACCACTACCCCACCTGTCGACCACCTGTCCCTCTGGAGACTTAGACAATCACTCCAAAAGGAGGCAACTACAGGGTATTCTGGAACTTCCCAGGGGTATCAGCAATTCTCTCTTTATGAGGGCCAGTTTACTCACTAAGGGAATTATACAATTAGAAAAAGTGGTTCCAAATCTCTCCTTAACCCTTACAGAAGTAATAAATTATACCACTTCTACCTTAGAAGCAAATAAATTTAAACTCACTGGCCCAAGTTATCCTGGACAAGCGTGCAGCTCTCAACTTCCTCCTACCTAGTCAGGGAGGTGGCTGTGCCACAGCCCACAACACATCTTGCTGCGCTTGGAGGCACACCACAGGCCAAGTAGAACAGTCAGTCACTAAACTCAAGGAGAAGGCTACTGGGCTTTCTAAGGTTGCTATTAATGGCCCATGGAACATGTTCTCCGGGCCAGAATATAGGATCCTGGCTTTGACGTATATTGCAAGGATTGTTAATCCTTCTCCTGTTTATAATCTTCTGTCTTGCATTTGGGGATGCATCCTGCCCAGAGTCTTAAATGCTATCATACAGCCAGTCTTGACAAAGGATTCAACAATATATCATAATCCAGCAGACCTGAGAACAACTACATCTCCAACCGACTCTACGCACAGAGGACAAGTCTGAGCTGACAGCTTTACACGTGGAGATCAGACTTGAACTGACAATGGTATAGACCTGGGCCTCTCCCATCACCTTGTTTCCAGACGTGGTTGCTCAGGGAAAACGTTATGGTTGTCTTGAACGACATGGGGCCTGACAAAGTTGCATTCCACCTGAGCCCTAAAAACAGCGACAGTTAAGAAATCCCCCCACTCTTTTGTGTTCTTGGAAATGACTTAGCGCAAAGAACGCCTTTCCCCATATGACTTAGATAAGACTTGCTGTCCACTCTTTCTCATGACCCCTATAAGACTCCTGAGTTTACCTGTGACAAGGCCAAACACAGATCTTTCTCCTTTTGTTGAACCTGCTGAAAGGCCAGACACAGACCCTCCAACTCCCCATTCTTTTTCTCATGAATGATGAACTGAAATTAGAAGTTTGTGTCCCTTAAACTAGCCAGACACAGAGATAAACATTTTCTCTCAGCTGGCTGACACTTCCTCTAAATGCAGAAACAATCCCACCTATAAATCGCCCTACTCTAACTTGTCTACTCCTCCGTGTGAAAGTAAAAGGCAAACCACCCCGCTGAGACACTCCGATCTTCAGATCTGGGGTCGCTCCCGCCTGCAAGAGCATGAACAAAATCAATTTCCTTTCTTGTTCACTTTTGTCTTTAACAGCTGAAGACTATCAGCTGGCTGAGAGGCCACACGGGAGGCACTTTCAACTGTGTCCTCTGACGGCTGTGGGTCCTACTTAGGAGGCCCCCCATTTGTAAACATTTTCTCCTGGGGGGCACTCTGGGATTGTATGCCTTGTGTGGAAGCCAGGCATGAACTTGCCTCCCCTCCCCCCAAAAAACATGGTGATTTGCACCCTAGGGGTCGTCTTAAGTGGCCTGCAAGTGTTTAAGGTGGGGACCAGTGGCTCAGGTAGCTCTTAAATGATACTGAAGATCTCTCGAAAAGAAAGCTACTCTTAGTTGCTAGGAGGGGCTTCCTAGAGGAATAAATGGCTTGCTATTTACATGCAGCCTGAGGGTAGTTATTCCTACGATAGGAATCATCCAATTAGGAAAGGTGGTAGGAAATTCGCCCCTGATTTTAGCTGAGGTGATCAACCACACTACCTTTGACCCTGGAAGACATTCTGTTCAGCCTCAGCTTACTGTTCAGGGTTGTTACAGGTGATGGAATTGCCTATTGGGCCACGGCAGAATCTGTGCAATTGCTAACACATCCTGCGCTACCTGGGTTAGTGTCTTAGGCCAAGTGGAAAGGTCAATATAGCAACTTCAGGAGAAAAGCATCTGGCTTTGTAAGGTAGACCTTGACGGCTTATGGGTTTTGCTCAGCTGACTGAGTCCAGAACCCTGGAGGTCATGGTTGAACAAAATACTGCAACTAGCCTCATTCTGCCACTTGGAGTTCTGTTGATAATAACCTTAATTAAGTGCTGCATGAGACAAACTGAACAGATTTGGCCCTGGCCTCTGTCATACTAATCAGAGTGGCTGACAGAGTAGCATACTCATGGGAAAATCTGCAGCAGGCAAGACAGTGTAGAAACAAGGGGTGGATGTGGTTGGGAGACAATTCTCCATGGGTCTCTCATGTTTCCACATGTCTTGCAAGCACAGGCACTACTTCCTTTTGTTCCAGACTATCTTTTCAAGGATGTTTACATAGCAAACAGCCTTGGAACATACTGTGCCTCCTTCCAGAGCAAAGAAAAAGTTTGCTTACTGCTCATTATAAAAGATTCAGGTAATCTAAGCAACCCACTGGGTGTGCAGGCATCACCTGGCCCCCTTCACATCACCCTGTAGGAACTGGGACTCAGGGGACCGGCGCAAACGCTAAGACTCTGGCTACTGTTGCCATGAGTACTCCAGTCCTTTGTCTCTCACTCAGGAGGCCACGTCGTCTTCTGCCAGCATCCAGGACACTGGCAGGCTCTCTTGTTAGCTTGGAAGTAGGATAGAATCTCAGACTCTTTCCAGTTCTCGACAGAGACATAAGAACAAAATGCAACGTGTGGACCTTGTTTGGATTCTGATTTGAAGTAACCAACTTTGAAAAGACGCTTGCTTGAGCTCTCTTAAAAAAATTTTTTATGTGTTGGCAGATCTCAATAAAAAAGTGAAAAAACAATACAGAAATAAAGGTCTTTAACATTTCCTGCCAAAATAGCAGGGGACAAAGAGGATCATGACCAGTAAACAAAATGAAGTGGAAATAAATAAAGACATAAAATACAACAGAGAAAAAATGACAGAAATATGCAAGAGAGAAAATTAAATATACATAGGATTTGCATCTGTAAAGAACTGACCCAATTGAACAAACTCTCAAATACAGGGTTCAAGGAAAACTTACAACAAATAAAAGAACTCTTGAAATAGGAGTCTACAAATCTTGTCATTACTCATAGTCAACAGTTAATAGATACTGTTTTAATAAATAGAATATTAATTATATTTTATAATGTTATAAAGGTAACCACTTGAAGGACCAAAAAAGACTTTAACCGTTCCAAATTACAGAAGGAACACAAAACAAAGCAAAATAGAGCTTGTAGTGAAAGACATAAAAAAGAAGCATTAAACCAGAAGGCACAGTATAAAACATATCTTTCATATATCGCATAGAAAGAAATGCACAAAGATTCAGAATGATAATGGTAAAAAGGATGAGCAAAGCTGTATCAAAGAACGTCAGCAGAAAGGAAGCAAGGCCTTCATCTTAATATCAATCAGACTAGAATTCTGGGATAAAAGAATTAAACAAGACAAAGGAAGATACTTCTCAAAGATGAAAGACTCAATCCAAAATAAAGGATTCTGGACATCATCAATGTATGAGGAAGTGCCAAAAGAAAAGAAGCAAGATCTCCATCTTAATCAGAGTAGAATTCTGGGACAAAAGTATTAAACAAGATGAAGGAAGACAATTTATAAAGATAAAGGACTCAACCCAAGATGAAGAATTCTGGATATCATTAATCCAGCCCCATTGCTTCAGTGACAATCCCTAGGGTAAGTTTTGGGAAGGAACTAGAAGCATGGAATGCTCAACTTTGATACTTATTGGTATGAGTGTGAGGAAGATTGTCCCTGAGCTAACATCAGTGCCAGTCTTCCTCTATTTTATATGCGGGATGCCGCTACAGCATGGCTTGACAAGCACTGTGTAGGTCCACACCTGGGATCCAAACGTGCGAACCCCAGGCCGTGGAAGCGGAGCACATGAACTTAACCACTATGCCAACAGGCCGGCCCCTCAACTTTGATACTTTTTAAAATCAAGAATGGATGTTGATACTTTTTAAAATCACTTTTCTCTGATGATATGTTACTATGGTGAATTATATATAGATTTTGTAATGTTGAACCATGTGCTCAGAATGAATGATCTTTTAAGGAACGATTGGATTCTGTTTGATAGCATTTCATTTATAATTGCTCCATCAGTATTCACAAGTGAGAATGATCTGTCATTGATGTTTTCTTTGTCAGGTTTTTGTATCAAAACACTAAACAAAAAGTTAAGAGACCCTTGGGAAGGCAGGATTCTGGCAAGGATGTAGAGTATGTTGCGGGAATGGAAGCTTAGAGCATAAAAAAGGAAGAGTTGAAGGCTGTGGGGTTGGCTTAACTAAAACTCCTAGGACCTGCAGAGAAGATCTGTACCACAGGGGAGGGTTATAGGAGGAATGACCCCTCCCCCATCCCGGCTCAAGAAAACAAGTCCCTGGCTCAAAACCCAACCAACAGGAGAAGACATTAAACACATACAGAGCAGCAGGTTTTGTCCGTGAGCTTACAGGAATTACTTATCTGGTGAAACATCTTGGTTGAAAGTGGACTGGAGGTCAAGGGAGGATATTTTTTTTGGAGGAAGATTAGCCCTGAGCTAACTACTGCCAATCGTCCTCTTTTTGCTGAGGAAAACTGGCCCTGAGCTAACATCCATGCCCATCTTCCTCTACTTTACACGTGGGACACCTACCACAGCATGGCGTTTGCCAAGCGGTGCCATGTCCACACCCAGCATCCGAACTGATGAACCCCGGGCCGCTGAGAAGCAGACCGTGTGAACTTAAGCTGTGCCACCAGGCTGGCCCCAAGGGAGGATTTTTTGAAATGGAAGATATTACTGCATGTTATCTGCTTTGAGAAGGTACCAGCACAGAAGGGGCAAGGTGATGATAAAAGAGAGAGAAGAGATACCTACAGGAGAGGGGAAGGGGTTCAGCGGAGAGTTCATTTCCTTCTAACAGGAAAGAAAGTTCACGGGTATAGGAAAGGAATGAATAAAGGCATTCAAATCTATCATTTTCCCTCTACCTGCGAGTTTGGCTTTACCGCATAAACTTTAAAATGTTTCGCTTGAAGTTCACCTCTGTTCGGGACTGAATGTTTGTGTCCCCCTAAAATTCCCACGCTGAAGCCCTAAGCCCCAGTGAGATGGTATGCGGAGATGGGGCCTTTGCGGGGTAACTAGGGTTAGATGAGGTCGTGAGGACGGGGCCTGCACATAAGTGCCCTTAGAAGAAGAAACACCAGAGAGCTTGCTCTCTCTCTGCAATCCCCTTCTGTGCACGCACAAAGAAGAGACCACGTGAAGACACAGCGACATGGCAGCCGTCTATAAGCCAGGAAAAGGGTCCTCACCAGGATCCGACCATGCTGGCACCCTGATCTCAGACTTCCAGCCTCCAGAACCGTGAGAGAGAAATTTCTGTTGCTTAAGCCACCCAGTCTAAGGTATCTTGTTATGGCAGCTTGAGCTGACTAAGACGATCTCGATATATTTTGTAAGATTATTTATATTTTCTCTTAAAAACATATTTAAAATACTTTAATGTTTTTAAATATGATCTTTGCTAGCTTTTTAGTTTTTATTTTTAATGTAATTCTCTGTGATTGTAGAATTTAGAATTCATGTTACAGCAAAGCTTATTTTTCTTTGCTTGATCAAGGGTGGGTTAAAATGGCTAATGGCAGAACTAACTATTTCTGCTGGTTTTTATTTTACATAGTTTAAGGATATATTATTAGCTATAAATGTGTCGATATTTTTTATAATTATTAGTATTTAACAGTTTGAATCATCTACCTTCACCCCTTGTGTTTTCACCTTCCATTCTCTCTGGTCTGATGTTAAAAACACAGCCCCAGGTTTCTATTGGTTCTTGTTTGCCAAGTCTATCATTTTCTATCCTTCTTTTTCCATCTAATCTGAGAATCTCTTTTTTGTTTAGTAGGCCACATTTTGTGAAATAAACAGGAGAAAGTAAGAATGTGTTCTCGGCTGCTTTTATTTGTATAAAGAAACCCTAATCTTGCAGAGAAAACTAACTAACCTGGTTATATGTATTAGAGAGAAGCAAGCAGATAGGAGAAAGATGAGTAAGAGAATTCAGACTGTACAGCTTTTTATATTTTTAAATTGTATATATTTTTGAACCATGTATCTACATTATTATTCAAAAAAGCAAATTAAAAAACTATTACTAATATCCTTAGAGTGATAAGATGTGGCATCCATAAAACAAAAATAGCATGCTATTAGAAGGGAATATTCTGAAAACAAAAAAGCTATTTAAAATAAGTTATAACAGTATTAATGAGAGACACAAAAGAAGATTTGGAAGATAAAATTTTAAAAAAAACAACCAGAAAGGAGAGCAAAACAGAAAGAAATAGAAATCAATAGAACAAAGAATTTTAAAAAATGGAAGATCAACAACTGAATAAGAAGAGTTTTTTGAAAAGTAGAGAAAATGTGTGTGTGAGTAGAAAAGGACTAGCTTGAAAACAGGCTTTTTAAACTCTGCACAAAAATGATTTCAAACCTAGAATTCTATACCTAGCCAAAAAGACAAATTTAGTGTCAGGGTCAAAGAAAATACATTCCATGGCATTTACTAACTTGTACATTTCTATAAATATATTTATACAGTTACATATATTAAATAAGTATATTTTTGCATGACATTTTCAGATATGCAAAGCTTCATAAAATCCATCTGACATGCATCCATTCTCAAGGATATAATGGAGGATGTGCTCCCACAAAATGAGGGTGTAAACCAAGAAAGAGGAAGACACAGGATCCAGAAAACAGGAAGAAAGACATAGTATCCCCGGGAAAGGGGATCTGACATAAGACAGAGGTGAAAAGGATTTCCTGGGGGATGGCAAAGGGAAGACACCATGGTAATAGCTGTGCGTGAAGCTGAGGGAGCCACCAGACCAGCTTTCAGCAAGTCAACAAGCTCTAGGAGAGATTTCTTCAAAGAGAAGACACTGAGGCCCAGAGTTAAGACCCGCCCCACCTATGACTAGCCAGATAGTTTTTCTCTATGCCCCAGTTTCCCCATCTATAAAGTGGGGACGACAATGGCACCTACTTCTCCAGGCTGCAGTGAAGATGAGTTAGGTTACGTAGAGTGCGTATAATAGTGCTGGGCACACAGTAAACATTACATGAGTGTTTGTAATTATTGTCACTATTATTATTGCCTAATATGTCTGAATACACAGAGAGGAGATTTAAACACCTGGGAAGAATTTGGAGTTAAATTACAGATATGTATGTAGTAAAGCAAACAAATGTCTAAATCAGAAAACTGTTAATTCCAGGCAAAAGAAAAAGTTGTACACTAATAGTAATCACAGCATGAATACTACATGAGTCAACTATAAACACTCACAGTAGTAAACTGACAGTTGATCTCATCAAAACAACAATATTTATAGACAAATGTGTATGCGAGTGGGGGTGTATGTAAAAACCAAATCTCTACTTTCTGTAGTGGAAAGTCAATAGAAAATGCCCCACACTAAAGCAAACAGAATCTGTTAAAAAGATTAAGAGCACTTGCCTCTAGGAAGCTGGAATCTGGGAGAAACACAGCAGGGAAGAGCCTTAAGACTTAGAGAACTATTAGACACCTTTTACCACTTGTAAACAAAACTAAAAATTAATTGCAAATTACAAAGTGGCAAAAAATATTCACAAAACATATAAGAATGATAAAAGGTTATCACATTTAAATAACTCTTTAAAAATCCATAAGCTAAGCTAAATAAATCAGCAATGGGCAGAAGAAGGAACTTCACACAAGGGAAATGAATGACCAATAAAAATGGGGGGGTGGATTATCCTGCCTGGTAAAAAAGTCATACAAATTAAAATAAAGAGATACTATCTTTTCTTCTGAATGAATTCCTGCCCCGGGGCGCCTCTTCCTCCTCCTCACCTCACAGGAGTTGTCACGTCCCCCTGCAGTCAGGGCCAGGGATGGCCCGGGAGAATTCTGGTTAGCTGGCATGTTCCGGCTGGGCCTCAGCCCTCGGGCTCTCTTGCTGACAACTCTGCTCTTCCCAGGAGCCTGAGGCCAGGCAGGGTCTGTGGACTCAACCAGAGCTGCTGGGGCCGGAGAAGATCCTGCAGCCTTCGCTATGGGGTCTGGCCCAGGGACTCCACAGAGACACCAAGAAACCTGGAAAGATAGTGTCCACATGGTCAGTCACTCCACATTCACCCCACAAACATTCCCTGGTGGCACCAAAGTACAGTTCACAGTACTGGATACTGCGGGGTAAACAAAATCCAGTCCATACCTATTCTAGTTACTCATCAAAATGGAATATGAGCAAGACCATGAGACTTGGACTAAAATTAATAAAGCTTTAAATTCTAGCTCTGCCAAATTTTAGCTATGAGAATATGAAAACGTTTCTTCAGTTTTATTTTTCAAAAGGCATCAAAATTATTTATCTCAAGTGGTTGTAAAAATTAAATGAGATGATGTTTGTAAGGCACTTAGCACCAGATTGGCCCAGGTAAACAATTAATTCATATTAGCAAACACTATTATTATAAAGAATCATCTAATGTACAGAAGCAGGTACCTCATTTAATTTGCACAACAATCCTGTCATCTATGTGTTGCTATAATTATTATTATTTCATTTTATGCATACAGAACAGAGGTTTAGTGACTTTAAGTGAAACTCGGTCTACCTGGATTCAAAGTTCACATTCTCAACACTACACCACATGGTACCTTTTACATGGTAGGCTCAAAATAAACGTGGTTCTGTTTAATAAATGTTGAAAACATGACTGTGATTTCAAATAAAAAATTTAAGTAAAGTTTCTTGAAACAGAAGAGACTGCCATAAGGAAAATACTAATAGCCTGGGATAAAATTTTTAAATTACCTCAAAAATATCCAGAAGTAAAACTGTTTCTCCTGTTGAGGCAACTAGGGAGGAAAGAGCGTCTCTGCGTCCAAGGTGAGGTACAATTTTATTGTGATCAACTAACAGAGGCACTACAGATTTAGTCATTCTAGTTGAGAAAGGGAAAATATTCACGTAAAATGAAGAGGAACTTCACAAGACAGAAGTGAGAAACGTCATGAAGAGGAAACAAGAAAGTGAAATAAATAAGGAGTAAAATAAAAGGCGTGAATAAGTTAAATTTTAAACACATAAAGATGTCGTACCAAAGAAAGACAGAATATGCTTTCTTTCCTTATGCCTATGGAACTTTTACAAAATTCCATTAAATAACTTGCCCACAGGTTAGTTTAAATAACTTGAATTTTCAAAAATAAATTTAAAAAAATAAAACACATTGGACATTTATGTATATCCATATATATATGTAAGCATACAAGTGTGTGAACACACATACACATGCACGTATCCATTAATAAAAACCCGACAGATGTTTTAATGTTGGGAATTGACAAGCTACATTCTCTGATCTAGTATAAAATATTTAACGTCATTAGTCATTAGGGAAATTCAAATCAAAACCAAAATTTTCCAGGGGCCAACCCCGTGGCCGAGTGGTTAAGTTCCCACGCTCTGCTTCGGCGGCCCAGGGTTTCGCCGGTTCAGATCCTGGGCTGGGACATGGCACCACTCATCAGACCATGCTGAGGTGGTGTCCCACATAGCTAGAGGCATTCACAACTAGAATATACAACTATGTACTGGTGGGCTTTGGGGAGAAGAAGAATGGGGAAAAAAAGATAGGCAACAGTTGTTAGCTCAGGTGCCAATCTTTAAAAATAAAAACCATACAGCCTACAAAGCCTAAAATGTTTAAAAAAAAAACCCCAAATTTTCCAATCATTAGGAGACCACTTCACATCCATTAGGATGGCTACAATAAGAAAAAAAAGAAATAAGCGCTGACGAGATGTGAATAAATTGGAGCTCTCATACATTGCTGTTAGAGAGGTAAAAATGGCGCAGCCACTCTGAAAAACAGTTTAGAAGTTCTTCACAATGTTACCCATAGAGTCACCATATGATCCAGCAATTCCACTCCCAGGTATCTACCCAAGAGAAATGAAAACACATGTCCGCTCCAAAACTTGCACACAAATATTCACAGCAGTATTATTCATAGTAGCCAAAGAGTGGAAACCACCTAAATGGCCATCAACTGATGAATGGATAAACAAAATTTGGTATATCCATACAATGGAATATTATTTGGCAATGAAAATAAGAAGTAGTGATACTACAACATGGATGAACCCTGAAATTATTATCTGACATGAAAGAAGCCAGTCACAAAAGACCACATATTTTAAGACTCCATTCATGTGAAATGTCCAAAATAGGCAAATGCACAGGGAGAAAATAGATTAGTAGTTGCCTAGAGCTGGGAGTGTAGTGTGGCAGGAATGGTGAATGTCTGCTAACATATACAAGGTTTCTTTCTGGGGTATTGAAAATGTTTTAAAATTAGATTGTGGCCATGGTTGCACAACTCTGTGAATGTACTAAAAACCACTAAATTGTATACTTTAAATAGGTGAATTTTATGGTATTGAAATATATCTAAATAAATCTGTTTCTTAAAAAAATTATGGTATTGGAATATATCTAAATAAATCTGTTTTGTATATCTAAACAAATCTGTTTTAAAAGAAAAAAAACCACTTTCTTAAATAATCCAGGATCAAAGTGGGAAATCAATATAGCTTCTGTATTTTTACCAGAAGTCATAGAACACACTAAAGTTATATAGAGTGAAATTTACAGCTTTAAATGGCTGTATTTTTAATTAAAAATAAATATAACAGAAAAGAGCTATGAATTCAACCTAAAACACTAGAAGCAGAAAAAAGAAAATTAAGCAAAAAAACCCACAAAAAACCCAACTCAGAAAGTAATAATTAATAATAAAATCTTAAATAAGTCAAATAAATATAACAATAGGGCATTTAAAGAAAACAAAGAGCTGGTTCTTTGAAACAACCAATGCCATAGATAATCCCCTTGCAAATCACATAAAGGAGAAGAGTCTATATATATATATATATATACACACATACACACACATACATTATATAATATACATATATTATACATTATATGTAAATTATATATATAATACACACATACATTATATATATATAATACACACATATGAAATGAGAGAGGAAAAATCTTTCTGAAATAGGGCAGTGTTTTAAAGCAGTTATTGCAGGATATTATGCATAACTGTATAGCAAAATATTTTAATAATGATGTGAAACAAGTGCTTCCCTAGCAAAATATAAATTAACAAAGTTAATACTGGGGAAAAAACACAGAAGAGAACAATAAGTATAGAAGAGACTAGAAAAAAATTGATGTAACACAACAAATACAAATTGGAAGACTCTGAAAGGAAAAAGGAAAGGTGGACAGCCCACTGACCTCAGGGCCTGAGGAATAACACAGTGGTGAGTTCCCTGGGTTTCACTTTCCTTCCCATATATCACCAACAGGGCACTGGAGAAGCTTATTACTCAGAATTGTCAACAGGCACAGATGAAAAAGCTCTAGGAAAAGCCTACTCCCCTTAGTCAAAGGACCAAGAAAAGGATAGCCTAACTGAACATACCAGCACTGCCGCAGCCAAACGTTAATAGAATACATAGTCTCTACAAGTACCCATGGAACATTCTCCAAGATATACCATACCAAGGGTCATAAGACAAACCTCAACAAATTGAAATCATACAGAGCATGTTCACTGATTACAACAGCATCGAACCAGAAATCAATAACAGAAAAGTCTCCAAACACTTGGAAATTAAATAATACATTTCTATATAATCCATGGATCAAAGAGGAAGTCTCAAGGGAAATTAAAAAGTAATGAATGAAAACATAACATATCAAAATTTGTGGGATGCAGATAAAGCAGTGTTGAGAGGGAAATTTATAGTACCAAATGCTTATATTTGAAAAGAATTAAGGTGGTCTTAAATCAATAATCTTAGCTCCCACCTCAAGAACCCAGAAAAAGAAGAGCAAAGTAGCAGAAGGAAGTAATAAACATAAGAGTAGAAATCAATGAAATTGTAAACAGAAAAAGAATAGAGAAAATCAATGAAACCAAACACCTGGTTCTTTGAAAAGATCTATAAAATTGGTAATCCTCCAGCAAGACTGACAAAGATAGAGAAGGTACAAATTATCAATATCAGAAATGAAACAGGAGCTATAACTATGAATCCTGCATTCATGAAATGGAAAGGAAGGGAATACCACAAACAATTTTAAGGACATAAATTCAATAACTTGGATAAAATAGTCCAATTCCTCACAAAACACAAACTCAAACAACTCACCCACTATTACATAGATACTCTGAAAAAATAGGAAATAGACAATCTGAATAGTTACATAACTACTACAGAAATTGAAGCCATAATCAAAACATTTCCAAAAGGAAATTTCCAGGCCCACATGGTTTCCCTGGAGAATTCTACCAAACATTTAAAGGAAAATTAGCATAATTCTACACAATCTCTTCCAGAAAATAGAAGAGAACACTTTCCAATTCGTTCTATGAGGTTAGTATTACCCTAATACTAAAACCAGACAAAGACAGCACAAAAAAAGAATGCTACAGACCAATCTTTCTCATGAACTTAGATGCAAAAATCCTCAAAAAAAAGAAGTAATTGCTAATGAATTGCTGCAATATATAAAAAAGAATTATACACCACTACCAAGTGAGGTTTATTCCAGGAATGTAAGGCTGGTTCAATATTAAAAAATCAATCAGTGTATTCTCCCATATTAACAGGCTAAAAAAGAAAAATCACAAGATCATATAAATTCATATAGTGTTGACAAAATTCAACACCCATTCATGATAAAAATAGACAGATCAACGAAACAGAACAGAGAACCTAGAAATAGTCACACACAAGTATCACCAATTTATTTTTCCCAAAGGTGCAAAATAAGTCAATGGAGGAAAGACAACCTTTTTAACAAATGGTGCTTGAACTGAACATTCAAATAAATGAACCTCAATTTAAGCCTCACACTTTACACAAAACTTAACTCAAAATGGATCACGCACAGCAGAAAGGACAAATCACCATCACAGTGGAGAATTTTTCCCTCCTCTCTCAGTAGTAGAAGCAGCAGACAAAAAAGAGCACAAATTTTGTACGACAAAACTGACAACTAAACACTCAAATATTATTTCCAAGTTATATATGGAACATCTATAAAAAACCACCATACACTAGGCCATGAGTCTCCTCATATTTCAAAGAAGAATTTCGCGTAGACATTTTTCTGACCACAGAAAACTAAGGTTAGAAATCCACTAAAAAGATAAACTTTTGGAAACTGAAAACGCACTTCCAAATAACTCGTGGGCAAAAGAAAAATTATCAACTCTTAGAAAACACTTAGAACATAACGCACCAAACCCTGTGGGTCTTAGAGCGAACTTTAAGACCTTAACGTTGACAGGAGGAAAACCTGCAAAATAATGAACGAATCATCCAACTACCTACAGCCAAACAAGCTATTCCGTCCTGACCACACACACTCCCCCAGCACTCACCCTCCCGGGCCGCCCATCACCTCCGCAGCCCTCCAGCACACAGCAGCGACAACCTCCCGACAGCAACTCTGAACCCCCGGCTGAGAACCGCAGCGGCTTCCGGTCACCACCCCTAGCACCGCCCCTTCTCGGGGTTTGGGGCGTCGCACGAAGGGGGCGTGGTTCTGCGCATGGGCAAAACCACTTTCGAAGCCGCCGTCGGCCAAGAGTCGACATGGCGCTGTTACGGAGGCGGTGCTTTGGGACGCTCTGTGCGCCTGGTCATTGTTGTCAGGCGGGGAACATGGCCGCGCCCAGGTCGCGCTTCCCCACGGGGTGCGCCATGTTGGAGGAGTGTTCGTTCCGTACCGAGAATGAGGAAACCTCTACACTCGCAGAGCGGAGCGGTGGAGCTGTCTCACAGGTGGGAAGAGCAGGGATGGGGACGTTTCTCTAGGCAGGCTCCCTGGAGGAGGGGTCTTTAGATCTGTACCCTATGGATCTGTGTAACGTTCGGAGAAGCTGAGAGGCCTCTGGAAAGACGCAGAGGTGCCAGTGGCTGTTATCTCCTGGCACATACCACAGGATGAGAAGCGGGGAGAAGTCAGACTGGTTACAGGCTTCTCCTGGAACATACCAGGGGGGAAGGAGGGGAAGAAATCAGGGAGCTGCAAGCCCTCCTGGGCTGTAGCGCTGAGAAGCCAGTGTTAGATTCCCCTCTGCTGTGCTTGTGGGGATTGGCTGTGGGTTTGAATGCTCCCACAATCCACATTATCTCCCACTCCAGCTACCCCAGCTAAGATAAAAGTATGTACCAATAATAATTTTTTTTATTTTTCCTTAATCTAATGCAATATGCCTGTAAAAACATCTTTAGGGAACTTTATTATTTTTATTTCCTCATAAAATAAAATCTACGTGATGATAGTGCCCTTACTTTGCAAATGTAGCTTTAAGACAAGACTGATTCTGCCCTTCAGAAGCTTTGCTGCTCCTTCTCACCTCCAATATGGACGTTCTGGAGATGTTCCTGCCCTTCTGAGAGAGGTCATGGGGCAGAAGGGGCAGAAGTCGTGCTGCCCTTCACCTGAGAATGCCCTCTTATCCTTCAAAACCAAGTTCAAATATCTCCTCCCCCAGGGAACCCCGTGACAGAGCTAGAAGGCCCTGGGCCCGCTGAAGGCCTTTCTGAAGCCGCAGGTGAGGAAGGCATTTTGAGGGGAGCTGGCACAGGCTCAGATGTGGACTTGCTGGATGCTCTCAGTCCAGTCACATCCCCTCTGGGCCTTAGTTTGACAATCTAGAATGTAAGGGCATCCTACTCCAATCAGCCTAAGACCATCTGGGACTAATTTGTAGTCTGACAGATCCATCAATCAATGAGGGAGACCACACACCAGAGGAACCATGGGACGGCTCACTAAACAAAGGAAAAGATAGAGGTATAGGATCCTGAGGGATGGTGAAGTTCAGATGAAATGTAAATGAAGCTATGTTTTGGTAGGCTCAAAGCAAAGCAGGGCTGTATGCGGACTGTAAAGTGAACCCAGAGTCCTGTTTCCTTGGAAAGAGTAAAGTTAAGATAGATGTAGAATGTTATGTCTAGATACCCTTTGTCTCTGCACCGGGGTTGGAAATCTTGCCTGCTTCTTTGTGTCTATGTGATTTAGAATCTCCAGCAAGAGTGGGATGTTTCATTCGTACTGGTGTCATTTCAAACAGCAGTTTCTGATAGTCTATGATTCTAAAGAACAAAGTGTCTCAGTGCCTAAGAAGGCAGTAGTCACTCAAAGTAGGAATTCTTTATGGCATCATAGCTGCAGCACGTCCTAGGGAGAAATAATGTTTCTTGTTAATTTTACATCTGACTTTATCTGTGTCTGTTCTCTCAGCCTGATGCATGGCAGGACAGATTTTTAGAGTCTGAGGTAATTTTTAGTTTCTTAGAGGGTTGGACTCTCCCGGTCCAGATTCTCTTTCTGCCCTCATTGCCCTGGTCTGGATGTTTGTTGCAGGAATAAATGAAAGAAGAAACATAATTAGTGGAAGCACATTTGGCACGCATACACTTGTAATTGAGTGCCAGGAATCATTGTTAATGTTGCTGGGTGTCATAATAGTACTACAGTTGTGTTAAAAAAAATAGGTCTATCTGTTAGACCATTTCAGAGAAGAAGGAAAGATAGAGCCAATAAACGTGTGAAGAGATGTTTGAAGTCATTAGTGATCAGGGAAATGCAAATAAGACATGATGAGATGATATCTTACACCCATTCAATTTGCAAAATGTAAGTCTGACAATACTAAGTGTTGAGGAGGATGTGCACCCATAGGATCTTTTTGCCCTGTTGAAGGAATATAAATCAATGTAACCACTTTAGAAAACAGTTGGCATTCCCTCCTACAGTGAATATTTACATACCTCACAATCCAGCCAGTCTACTCTTAGAAATATATCCAAGAGGAACACTTGCACAGGAAACCTAGGCTATGCATGGCATCCTGTTCACAACAGCGAAACCTGGATGCGAAAATGGATGCTCATCAACGGGAGTCAAAATGAATGAACTAGAACAATATCCAACCATGTGGATGAATATTAAGGGGAAAAAACCTGCAATTCCCAAAAGGTTATATACAGCATAACACACTTTTATAAAATTAAAAGCTACTGATATATAGAACATGAACTATTTAGGATTTTGTGTAGTTGTGATAAAATTGCATCAAAAGGAAATAAAAAACTGATGAACTTGGGATTCAGGGTGATGTTCACCTCAGGGCAATGAATTGGGGGGCCACATGGATAGATGGAAGTTATTGACAAGGCCATACCTTTTCTTTTGGGTGGTAAGTGCATTGAGTGCTAATTGTATGATTAAAACTAACTAAATATTTAAATAAATTGGGAAAATTAAACTGTTAGACGAATATCTAAAGGTAAAAAGAGAAAGTCTACATGGAGAAAAGTGCTGTCCCTTCCTTGAATGGAGCAAGAAAATCTTTGGCCCCAGCCCAGAGATACCACCCACTGGTAGGATAGGCAGGGAGGCAGGAGCTCCATGGCCTTGACAGTTACTGTGGTCCCTGGCAAAGATGCTCTGGCTCCATGGCTCAGTCCATCATGCCGCTCATGTATCTGCTCAAATGTCTTTTCTTCAGATGTCTTTCTTCCCTGACCTGCCCCACCAGTCTCCAGCTCCTCACCATGCTTCAGTTTTCTTCATAGCCTTTCTTTGTATCAGAAATGATCTTATTCATTGACTGTTTGCTTCTTTACTCGTTTGTGCTGATACTGCAGTGATTTCTGCCTCTTGCATATGTGGAGTAATCAACTGCTTTATTTTTGGTAACTTTACCACACATGTAGAGAGCGGCAAAGCACATACATGGGATTCATTTTCTTAAAAGATTAATTATTCCCTCCAAAAGACTCTGCAGCCATCTCTGGATGACTCAACTAATTATAAAATTGATTTGGTATGAGTAGTACAGGAAATACTAAAGAGAGAACTTGTGAGTGCATAAGACTCAATTTGTTCATTCATCAAATGTTTATTGATCACCAGTCAGTGGTGAGGCAAAACAGTGGCCAAATCCCTAGCTTCGCGGACCTGACATCCTCGTGGGAGAGGGAGGCAATAAACAGTGTTAAAAGGCGATAACTGCTAAAGGGAAATGGATGGGGCTGGGTGAGGTGAGTTGGAAATACGGGGGACTGCCACTTTAAATAGGAAGATCAGCGTCTCCTGTTAAACTCTACCACTGACTGTCCTGCATCCTGGAGCAGGCCAGTGTCAAATCTTCACATTTATGTGGGCATCCAGCAGAAAATGAGGAAGGATGCAAGGTCAGAGTATTTTCATATCTGCAGCTAAGGACATAATGATGAGCACCTCTTTGTCCTCCAGTAGATGCAAGGAGTAATCTCCACAGTCTTCTGATCAGTCTTGTCTTGCATACCTTCCTTTAGTAGGTGAAAAATATTTTACAATACTGTAAGATATTGTCTGTCTGCCACTGACAGAGGTCAAGAAAACCTCATAAGAGTGTCAGGTTCAATGGCTGAGCAGGGACCTCCGGACCGACAGCCACAACCATTTGCATATGTCCCTAGATAGCAGGCAATGATAGCTTATTTATTTTGCACCCAGCTTTTTAATAGAAATTTTTCACCCTACACAAAAGTTGAAAGAATTGTACTATGAACATCCAAATACCCTCCACCTAGATATAACAACTGTTAACTTTTGCCACGTTTGCTTTCTCTCTTTTTATACATACATCCATACTTACAGGCCCCATCATTTAAAAATAATGTCCTAAGAAAATGATTTAAGTGACTGAGATAGAGGTTAAAGGCTTTATTCAGCTGATGTGCATCAGGTAACTCCCCGATTAGAGCAGGATTAGGGTTTTTATAGAGGAAGGTTGAGTATGTGTCCTTGCAATTTGGGCTTAGGGGACAGTGTTTTACTTTAAGAGAAGCTCACAGTTGGGGAGTCGTTCCTGTTTTTGTGCACCTCACTCGATCGGAGCCCCATACCATCAGAACACTATTTTCCAAGAATTATTTTTGTATGCCTTGTGGCTTATCTGCTAATCAGATTTCATGTGGGAGGGGGAGAGGTAGATAGCAAAAAAGAAAGGGACAACAGTAGAAGCAATGGGGAAACTGAGGACTCTAGCATGTTTGTTTTATAATACCTTTTTACACTAAGCTACAGACATTATGCTCCTTCAAAGCTAAATACTCAGTGTGTATCTCCTGAGGGACTTCTTTTTTTCTTTTTCTTTTCTTTTTTTTTTTTTTTTTGCTGAGGAAGATTCACCCTGAGCTAACATCTGTTGCCAATCTTCCTCTTTTTGCTTGGGGAAGATTCGCCCTAAGCTAACATCTGTGTCAGTCTTCCTCTCTTTTGTATGTGGGTCACTGCCACAGCATGGCCGCTGAGGAGTGATGTAGGTTTGCACCTGGGAACTGAACCCGGGCCACTGAAGCAGACGGTGCTGAACTTAACCACTAGCCCTGAGGGACTGAATATACAAATGGACAATGGCCAGACTGTATATATTACAATAGAACTCTGACCTACAACCTCTGCAGCAACAAGCCCGGGAAGCCAAACCACTACCTCTGCAGCAATTGGTCTAGATGGTCAGGACTTGGTCAGTGACCACCAGCCCCCTCCTTTTTTGCCCCCACTCTCCACTTCCCACTTAGGTCCAACCAGGGAAAGCCAGATCCGCTCCCTAAACCAATCACATAGGGTTCCCTGCTTCTAGTTAACCTGCCTCCAGCTTCCCCAGGCTAACAGCCTCCAATCAGAGCACTCCTGAAGCTTTCCCTTTTATCACTATGAAGCTTTCCCAGAATTCCCTGGCTGCCTTTGAGTCCCTGCTGACAACAAGTGATGGGGGCTGACTCCCTTGCTATAGAAAGCTCTGAATAACTAGCCTTTGTTCCCATTTGGGTCATCTTTGTATATTTCCACACTGCTAAGAACAAGAACTGATTTTGCATAGCCACAAACCCATTCTCACATCTAAGAAATCCAAGTTATGATTTTAAATTTTATTTAAAAATCATCGTAAGTAAAATTAACTTTTTGGTGTACAGTTCTATTAATTTGAATACATCTATAGATTTGTGTAACCACCACCACCATCAGGATACAGATCAGTTCCATCAGCTCCCCCCCTCCAAAAAAATCTCATCACACCTATGAAATTTACCAATAATACAATAACATTATGCAGTCCAAATTCAGATTTTTTCAGATTCAAATTTTTCTAATTATCCCCAAATTTATTTACAACTTTTTTTTAAATTCCAAATCCAAACAGAGTTCATGCATTACATTTGGTTGTCATGCCTCTTCTGTCTCTAATCTCTCTTCAGCCTTTAAGAGTATTTCCCAGCCTATTTTGTATGTCATGACCTTGATATGTTTGAAGAGCCTGTGCCAGTTGTGTTGTAGATAGTTCTGCATTTCTGATTGCTTCCTCATGAATAGATTCAGGTCAGAGATCTTGAGAAAGAAATCTACATGGATGATGTGTCCCTCTCAGTGAGTCGTGTCTCGAAGCAGCCTATATTTGGTAATGCTAAGTTTAATTTCCTCATTGTAAAGAAATCTTTTTCCTTTTGTGTTTAATTACTTATCTGTGGGGTCATTCTTTAGGGACCCTGTGAATAATCTTTTCCCCAGTGTATTAGTTTGCTAGGGCTGCCGTAACAATGTACCATAAACTGGGCAGCTTAAACAACAGAAGCTTATTTTCCCACTTCTGGAGGCTGGAAGTCCAAGATCAAGGTGTTGGCAGGGTTGGTTTCTCCTGAGGCCTCTCTCCTTGGCTTGCAGATGACCACCCTCTTGCTGCCTTTTCACATAGTTGCTCCTCTGTGCACGTCTGGTGTCTCTCTGTATGTCCTAATCTCCCCTTCTTATCATGATGTCAGTCAGATTGGATCAGGGCCCACCCTAACAGCCTCATTTTAACTTAATTACCTCTTTAAAGGCCATATCTCCAAATATGTCACACACTCTGAGATATTGGGGGGTTAGGGCTTCAACATATGAATTTTGGGGGAACACAATTCAGCCCATAACCCTCAGTAAGCATTGACAAAATGATTTTAGCATCGATTGATGATCTTTGCCTAGAACAGTGATTAACTTGGGATTGCAAAATGGTGATTTTCTAATTCTATCATCTTTCTATATTTATTAGCTGACATTCTTCCGTAAAGAGTTTTTCCTCCCCTTGCATGTTTGTTTGTTTGTTTGTTGAGACTTGATATTCATGTGCCAGCATCAGGTTTACTGCTTTTCTGATTGCCAGTACGTACATTACATAACATACAATTAGTGCGTAAGAAATATCAGTGCAATTAATGAATAGTAAGTACTACCATCACATTCTACTAGAACTCCTGGACACAATCTGTACTCATGGATTCCGGTTTCCTTCCCCAATTGCAACTTGTCAGATATTCTGGTCCCCAGATCTTTCTTTGTCCTGGCTCTGAAACCATGTTTTTTCTTACTTCTAATGTTACATCTTGATGCTTCTTGAGTCTGCTGATTGGAATCAAGCTGATGACTTTATTTCATTGATTTCTTTGGACTCTACTGATGAACACTTGGATTGTTTTCCTATATTTTTCTATTTCAAACAATGCCACAATGAGCCACCTTGTAATACAACAAGTGTAGATGTATTCTTAGAATAGAGTCCCAGAAATGCGGTTGCTGAGTCATAACTAAATGCATTTTTAATTTGGTAAATATTTCCATATTCACCTCCATAGGATTGTTTCACTTTAACTAGCCCTAACAGTGAATGAGAGTGTCAGTTTTCCCACAACTTCATCAACAGAGGCAGTTGTTAAACTTCTAGATCTTTGCCAATCTGATAGGTGAGAAATGGTATCCCAAGTGTAGTTTTAATTTTCATTTCTCTTAGTATGAAGGTGATTGAGCATTTTTTCATATGTTTAAAATCATATGTAGCAGTTTTTCTCTCAGTGATTTTTTCCCATGTTTAGTTCAATTAATATACTTCAAAAATTTTTGAATTTCCCTTGTAATCCTACTATAGCCCTACTTGCTTATGATGTATTATTCTTTTAATGTACTGTTGAGTTCTATTTGCTGATATTTTATGTAGGATTTTTTTTCTTTGATGTTCCTAAATTAGAATGCTCTAAAATTTTCATTTTTATTCAAAACTTGACAGATCAATATACACCCATGTAAACATCACCACAATCAAGATAACAAATATTTCTATCACTGCCCCCCCAGAGTTTCTTCATGCCTATTTGGAAGCTATCACTCCCTCCATCCTCACCTTCAAGTATCCACTGATATTTTTTCTGTCACTATAGTTTCATGTGCCTTTTCTAGGATATTATAGAAATAGAATCATACAGTATTTTCTCTTTCGTATCTGACTTTCACCCAGCTTAATTATTTTGAAATCATTCATGTTGTTGTGTGTATCAATTACTTTTTATTGCTGCATGGTATTGCTTTCCCCAATTGCAAGTACTACCACAACCCGTCTATCCATTCAACTGTTAATGGACCTCTGAGTTCTTCCCAGGTTTGGGCTATTACAAATAAAGCTTTTAGAAACATTTGTGTACAAGTCTATGTGTGGACATAAACTTTTATATCTCTTGGGTAAATACTTAAGAGTGAAGTGGCTGGGTCATACAGTAGCTGTATGTTTACATGTTTAGGAAACTGCCAAGCTGTTTTCCAACATGCTTTTACAATTTCACATTCCCACCAGCAATATATGATAGTTCCAGTTGTTCCACATCCTTGGCCACACCTGGTAAAACTAGTCTTTTTAATGTGAGCCATTCTAATGGATGTGAAGTAATATCTCCTTGTGGTACTAATTAGCATTTTCCTGCTGTCTAATGAATCTTTTCATGTGCTTAATGGCCATTTGTATGTCTTTATTTCCTAAGGAGGAAGCTTATATTATTCATTCTAGTCTTTCATCTTTTCCAATATATGCATCAAGGTTATAAATTTCCTTTTAAGTGTTGCTTTCCCTGTATCCCACACATTTTGGTAAGTTGTATTTTTATTTACTTCAAATATTTTTTCATTTCTCTTGAGACTTCTTTGATCCACGTTTTATTTAGAATTGTGTTGTTGAATCTCTAAATATTTTGGGATTTTTTTAGCTGTCTTTCTATTAGTGATTTATGGTTTTATTCCATTGTGGTCGAAGAAGATACTTGTATGATTTCTATTCTTTTAAATCTGTTAAAGTGTGTTTGTGGCCCAGAAAGTGGTCTATCATGGTGAATGTTCCATGTGAGCTTGAAAAGAATGTGCATTCTGCTGTTGTTGGATGAAGTATTCTATAAATGTCAATTAGATCCAGTTGATTGATAGTTCTGTTCAGTTCAACCAAATCCTCATTGATTTTCTGCCTGTTGGGTCTATCAGTTACTGAAAGAGGAGTGTTGAAGTCTCCATCTATAGTAGTAGATTTGTCTATTTCTCCTTGCAGTCTATCCATTTTTTCCTTATATATTCTAATGCTCTGTTGTTAGGTACATACACATTGATTGTTAGGTCTTCTTGGATAATTGACCCCTTTATCCTTATGTAATGTCCCTCTTTATCCCCAATAAATGTCCTTGTCTTGAAGTTTGCTTTGTCTGAAATTAATATAGCTACTCCAGCTTTCTTTTCATTAGTATTAGCATGGTATATCTTTCTCCATCCCTTTACTTTTAACTATCTATGTTATATATTAAAATGGGTATCTTGTAGACAACATATAATTAGGTCTTGTTTTTTTATCCACTCTGAAGTTCCCTGTGTTTTAATTGGCGTATTTAGATCATTCACACAACAAAGTGATTATTGATATAGATTAATATCTACCATACTTTTACCTGTTTTCTATTCGTTGCACTTGTTCTTTTTCCTTTTTTTAATCTTCCCCTCTTTTCTGCCTGCTGTGGGATTAATTGATCATTTTTTGTTATGCCATTTTTTTCTCCTTTCTTAGCATATCAATTATACTTCTTTTTAAATTTTTTTACTGATTTCCCTAGAGTTTGCAATATATATTTACAATTAATCTAAGGCCACTTTCAACTAACTATACTGCTTCACAGGTAGTACAGGTGCTTTATAGCTAAGTATTCCCAATTCTTCCCTCTGCTCTCTTATAATGTTGCTGTCATTTATTTCACTTATTTATAGACTATAATCATGTAATACATTGCAATCATTATTACTTTGAATAAATAGATGTCTATTACATTGATTAAGAACAAGAAAAATAAAAAATTTAACTTTGTAGGGGACAAAAAACCCCCTTTTCCTCTACTCTCTTAAGTTCAATGTCTGGGATCCTGCAAATTAAACTGTCAAAAAACAGATTAACAGGACAAACAGTTTATTACATATGCATATGGAGACCTTCATAGGAAAGAAGTGAAGACCCCAAAGAGGCAATTAGATCCAGGGGCTTATGTTCCATTTTTAAAAAGGGTAACAGAGTGTGGAGAAGAAACTAGACAAAGAAAAAGGAAGTTTGGGCTTGGGGGTAGGGTAAGTTGTGGAAAGGTGATTAGGAAAATGTATGGTAAATAAAGGTTGTTTAGTAAAGTTTGTTATGCAGATGCAAGTCATCTCAGGTGATGTAAGAGTTGTCTCTGGAGTCTTTTTCCTTTTTCTGGTACAGGAGAGGAGGGCACCTTTACAAATGGAAATTTTCTTTACAAAAGCGAAATTTATGCCCTGCTTTTAGATAGGAAGGGGAAAGGCAGAGAGCTAATTGCCTTCAACTCAAAACAGTCCTTATGCCAAACTGGTATATTTTGGGTTGGCATCCTCCAATCCCTTTCAACTTCATTTGTTCCTTCTCCAACACTCTTCCTTTCTTTATGTAGATCTGAGTTTCTGACCTGTATTATTTTCCTTCTCTCTGAAGAACTTCTTTTAACATTTCTTGCAAGGTAGATCTACTGGCAATGAATTCCCTCAGTGTGTGTTTGTCTGAAAAAGTCTTTATTTCTCCTTCACTTTTGAAGGCTAATTTCACTGGCTATAGAATTCTAGATTGTTGGGGTTTTTCTTTCAACATTTTAAACATTTCATTCTGCTTATTGCTTGCATGGTTTCCAATGAAAAGTCCAATGTAATTCTTATCCTTGTTCCTTTATAGATAAGGTGGTTTTTCCCCCTCTGGATTCTTTCATAATTTTCTTTTTTGCCATTGAGTTTCTACAGTTTGAATATCATATGCTTAGGTGTAGATTGTTTTGATACTTATCCTGCTTGATGTTCTCTGAGCTTGCTGGATCTGTGATTTGGTGCCTGCCATGAATCTTGTATAATTCTTTGTCATTACTTCTTCAGATATTTCTTCTGCTCCTTTATCTCTTTTTTATCCTGATTTTCAAATTGTGCATATGCCACACCATTTGTAATTGTCTCACAGTTCTGGGATATTCTGCTTTGTTTTTTCTTTCTTTCATTTTTTTTCTCTTTGCATTTCAGTCTGGGAAGTTTCTATTGATATTATCTTTCAGCTCACTGATTCTTTCCTCTGCTGTGTTCAGTCTACTTCTGAACCCATGAAAGGCAGTCTTCATTTCTGTTACAGTGTTTTTGATTTCTAGCATTTCCTTTCAATTCTTCCTTAGAGTTTCCATTTCTCTTCTTACATTACTCATCTGCTCTTGCATGTTGTCTATATTTTCCATTAGAATCCTTGACATATTTATTTGAACTTAACATAGTTTTTTGAATTCACTATATCATAATTTAAAAATCTGTGTCCTCTGAATCTGGTTCTGATGCTTGCTTTGTTTCTTCAGACTGTTTTTCTTGCCTTTTAGCATGCTTTTATAATTGTTTTGTCCAAAGCTGGACATGATGTTTTGGGTATCTGAGGTATATAGGCCTTTAATGACAGGTTTTATGTTAATCTGACTAGGAGCTAGGCTGTGTTTAATGTTTGCTGTGGCTGTGGCTGCCAGAGGCTTGAGATTCCTCTAGTGTTCCTGTTTATTTTTCTCCCTAAGAAGAAAAAAAGTGGTGTCTTTGGAGAGGAGAGGGGTGGAGCAAAATGGCGGGGTGAGCTGACCCGGGATTCTCTCCTCTCCAAAATACAACAAAAGATTGGAAGAACTGAATTTCAGAGAATAAACATAATGCCAGCTCGTTAGAGACCTACAATACCAAGAAGGCGGAGATCATAAACCTTGCTTACACCCTCAGAGGCGCTGGAACTGTAGGAGAGAACATCGCTCCGTCCCCTAGAGTCTGCGATCGCTGCAGCGCGGGTCGGGAAGGAGCGGGGGAGGGGCCGCGCGACCGGGGGATCATCCAGGACTCCTGCCACTGATTCAGTGGAGACCCGCTGACAGGGGAAAGCTTCTGTCCACGGGGACCCTATAAATCAAGGGCCTTGGGAGACCAGAGAACAGAACTGATCTGAACCCAGACCAGTGCATGTGAGTAACAGCCCCTCCCCCCCAGCGAAGCCAGTGGGTGCAGCCATCTTACCCCAAGGCGGAGAGCTCATAACACGCCGCTCTCGACCCCCATCTAGTGGCGACAGGCTGTAACTGCAACCGAATTCTACCACCATGAGAAAAAACCGCTCCTCTACCATCCAGCAATTTATAAAAGCCCCAGACCAGAAGGAAAACAATAAAAACACAGAATTAAGTCCTGAGGACTTGGAATTAGGTAAACTAAGTGATAATGAATTCAGAGCAGCTATAATCAAAAAACTCAATGAGGTAGAGAGAAAGATAGAGAAACAAGCCGAGTTCTGGAGTTACTTCACAAAAGAGATTGAAATCATAAAGAAGAATCAAACAGAATTACTTGAGATGAAAAACACAATGGACCAGATAAAACAGAATACGGATTCCCTGAATGCCCGTGTAGACAACCTAGAGGAGCAAATCAGCATAATCGAGGACAGACAGGCTGAATGGCGCCAGACAGAGGAAGAAAGAGAACTAAGAATTAAAAAAAATGAGGAAAATCTCCGAGAGATAATGGATTCAATGAGGAGTAAGAACATAAGCATCATAGGAATTCCTGAGAATATGGAAAAGGAAAATGGAGCAGAAAGTGTGCTTAATGAAATTATTGAAGAGAATTTCCCAAATCTAGGGATCAATGGAGAAATGTGTGTAGAGGAGGGTTTTAGATCTCCTAGATTTGTCAATGTAAAAAGACCCACCGCACGGCACATAATAGTAAAGTTGGCAAATAGGAATGATAAGGAAAGAATACTCAGGGAAGTAAGAAAAAAAAAGAGAATAACCTATAAAGGAGCCCCTATCAGACTGTCAGTGGATTTCTCTACAGAAACCCTACAAGCTAGGAGAGAATGGAGTGATATATTCAAAGCTTTAAAGGATAAAAACCTTCAGCCAAGAATACTCTATCCAGCAAGAATTTCCTTCAGATATGAGGGAGAAATTAAATCTTTTCCAGACAAACAAAAGTTAAGGAAATTTGTAACTAAAAGCCCTCCATTACAAGAAATCCTCAAGAAGGCTCTCATACTTGAAAAAAGAAAAAAGGGAGAAAGGGGACACAAGCCACAGACTAGGGAGACCGATGGATAGAACCAGAACAGGATAGCAAATATTCAACTATAGCATTAGGGTAAAAATAAGGAAACTACCAAAACAAGGGCGATCTTAGTACTCTAACTACAAATTAATAAGACGAGTTGGAATAAAAAATGAAAATAATTATTTAGGAGGGGAAGAGCAAAGGGTCTAAATCAGTATTGGTCGAGTAAGTAAGAGACCACCAGAGAATAGACTATATTATACACGAGATTCTAAATACAAACTTCAAGGTAGACACTAAAATAAAGTACAGAACAGAGTCACAAATCATAAATAAGGAAAAATCTAAGAAACCCAGCATAAGAAATTGCAGTATTAAATGGGTAGTCTAAAGCACACAGGAAAAGAAACACAGGAAAACAAGATAATGAGCGACAGATTGACAGCATTAAGTCCACATGCATCAATAATCACTCTCAATGTGAACGGATTGAACTCTCCAATTAAAAGACACAGAGTGGCAAAATGGATTAAAGAACAAGATCCAACAATTTGTTGCCTCCAGGAAACACACTTCAGCCCCAAGGACAAACACAGACTCAGGGTGAAGGGGTGGAGGACAATACTTCAAGCAAATAGCAAGGAAAAAAAGGCAGGTGTTGCAATTCTCATATCAGACCAAGTGGATTTCAAAATAAGACAGGTAAAGAGAGACACAGAGGGACAATATATAATGATCAAAGGGACACTTCATCAAGAAGAAATAACGCTTATAAATATCTATGCACCCAACACAGGAGCACCAAGATTCATAAAGCAACTATTAACAGACCTGAAGGAAGATGTTAAAAACAACACAATAATGGTAGGGGACTTCAACACCCCACTCACATCAATGGACAGATCATCCAGACAGAAAATCAACAAGGAAATAGTGGAGCTGAATGAAAAACTAAAACAATTGGACTTAATAGACATATATAGATCACTCCACCCTGAAGGAGCTGAATACACATTCTTCTCAAGTGCACATGGAACATTCTCTAGGATAGACCATATGTTGGGAAACAAGGCAAGCCTCTACAAATTTAAAAAAATTGAAATAATAGCAAGCATCTTCTCAGATCATAGTGCTATAAGGCTAGAAATTAATTACAAGAAAAAAGCTGAGAAAGGCACAAAGATGTGGAGACTAAACAACACACTACTGAACAAGCAATGGATCATTGAAGAAATTAAAGAAGAAATAAAAAAATACCTGGAAACAAATGAAAATGATAGCATGCCATACCAACTCATATGGGATACAGCAAAAGCTGTATTAAGAGGAAAATTCATCGCAATACAGGCACATCTTAACAAACAAGAAAAATCCCAAATAAGCAACCTTAAAGCACACCTAACTGAACTAGAGAAAAAAGAACAAATGAAGCCCAAAGTCAGCAGAAGGAGAGAAATAATAAAAATCAGAGCAGAAATAAATACTATTGAAACGAAAAAGGCAGTAGAAAGGATCAAGGAGACAAAGAGCTGGTTTTTTGAGAAGATAAATAAAATTGACAAACCACTAGCCAGACTTACAAAGAAAAAAAGGGAGAAAGCTCAAATAAACAAAGTCAGAAATGAGTGAGGAGAAATAACAACAGACTCTGCAGAAATACAACAGATTATAAGAGAATACTACAAAAAACTATATGCCAACAGAATGGATAACCTAGAGGAAATGGATAAATTCCTGGACTCCTACAATCTCCCAAAGCTCACTCAAGAAGAGGCAGACAATTTGAACAGACCCATCACAAGGAAAGAGATTGAAACAGCAATCAAAAGCAGCCCAAAGAATAAAACCCCAGGACCAGATGGCTTTCCTGGGGAATTCTACCAAACTTTCAGAGAGGATTTAATACCTATCCTTTTCAAGCTATTCCAAAAAATTAGGGAAGATGGAACACTTCCTAACACATTCTATGAGGCCAACATCACGCTGATACCAAAACCTGACAAGGACACCACGAAAAAAGAGAACTACAGGCCAATATCGCTGATGAACATAGATGCAAAAATTCTAAACAAAATTTTGGCAACCAGAATTCAGCAATTCATCAAAAGAATCATACATCAGGATCAGGTGGGATTCATACCAGGGACACAGGGATGATTCAACGTCCGCAAATCAATCAACGTGATACACCACATCAACAAACTGAGGAATAAAAACCACATGATCATCTCAAGATGCAGAGAAGGCATTTGACAAGATCCAACAGCCATTTATGATAAAAACTCTGAACAAAATGGGCATAGAAGGAAACTACCTCAACATAATAAAGGCCATATACGGCAAACCCATAGCCAACATCATACTCAATGGGCAAAAACTGAACCCCATCCCCCTGAAAACAGGAACAAGACAAGGATGCCCTCTATCACCACTCTTATTTAACATAGTACTGGAGGTCCTGGCCAGAGCAATCAGGCAAGAAAAAGGAATAAAAAGAATCCAAATAGGGAAGGAAGAAGTGAAACTCTCGCTGTTTGCAGACGACATGATCTTATATATAGAAAACCCCAAAGAATCCATTGGAAAACTGTTAGAAGTAATCAACAACTACAGCAAAGTTGCAGGGTATAAAATCAATTTGCATAAATCAGTAGCATTTCTATACTCCAGTAATGAACCAACAGAAAAAGAACTCAAGAATACAATACCATTCACAATTGCAACAAAAAGAATAAAATACCTTGGGGTAAATTTAACTAAGGAAGTGAAGGACTTATATAATGAAAATTACAAGGCCTTTCTGAGAGAATTGGATGACGACATAAGGAGATGGAAAGACATTCCATGTACATGGATTGGAAGAATAAACATAGTTAAAATGTCTATTCTACCTAAAGCAATCTACAGATTCAACGCCATCCCAATCAGAATCCCAATGACATTCTTTACAGAATTAGAACAAAGAATCCTAAAATTCATATGGGGCAACAAAAGACCCCGAATTGCTAAAGCAATCCTGAGAAAAAAGAACAAAACGGGAGGCATCACAATCCTTGACTTCAAAACATACTACAAAGCTACAGTAATCAAAACAGCATGGTACTGGTACAAAAACAGGTGCACAGATCAATGGAACAGAATTGAAAGCCCAGAAATAAAACCACACATCTATGGACAGCTTATCTTTGACAAAGGAGCTGAGGGCATACAATGGAGAAAAGAAAGTCTTTTCAACAAATGGTGCTGGGAAAACTGGAAAGCCACATGTAAAAGAATGAAAATTGACCATTCTTTTTCACCATTCACCAAAATAAACTCAAAATGGATTAAAGACCTAAAGGTGAGACCTGAAACCATAATGCTTCCGGAAGAAAACATAGGCAGTACACTCTTTGACATCAGTATTAAAAGGATCTCTTCGGACACCATGCCTTCTCAGAGAAGGGAAACAATAGAAAGAATAAACAAATGGGACTTCATCAGATTAAAGAGCTTCTCCAAGGCAAATGAAAACAGGATTGAAACAAAAAAACAACCCACTAACTGGGAAAAAAATATTTGCAAGTCATATATCTGACAAAGGCTTAATATCCTTAATATATAAAGAACACTCACAACTCAACCACAAAACATCAAACAACCCAATCAAAAAATGGGCTGGAGACATGAACAGACATTTCTCCAAAGAAGATATACTGATGGCCAATAGGCACATGAAAAGATGCTCATCATCGCTGATCATCAGGGAAATGCAAATCAAAACTACACTAAGATATCACCTTATACCCGTTAGAATGACAAAAATATCTAAAACTAATAGCAACAAATGTTGGAGAGGTTGCGGAGAAAAAGGAACCCTCATACACTGCTGGTGGGAATGCAAACTGGTGCAGCCACTATGGAAAACAGTATGGAGATTCCTCAAAAAACTAAAAATAGAACTACCATATGATCCAGCCATCCCACTACTGGGTATTTATCCAAAGAGCCTGAAGTCAGCAATCCCAAAAGTCCTGTGCACCCCAATGTTTATTGCAGCACTGTTGACAATAGCCAAGACGTGGAAGCAACCTAAGTGCCCATCAACAGACGAATGGATAAAGAAGATGTGGTACATATATACAATGGAATACTACTCAGCTGCAAAACAGAACAAAATCATTCCATTTGCAATAACATGGATGGACCTTGAGAGAATTATGTTAAGTGAAATAAGCCAGTGAGAGAAAGATAATCTGTGTATGACTCCACTCATATGAGGAATTTAAAACTATGGACCAAGAACAGTTTAGTGGCTACCAGGGGAAAGGTGGGGTGGGGGGTGGGCACAAAGGGTGAAGTGGTGCACCTACAACATGACTGACAAACATTAATGTACAATTGAAATTTCACAAGATTGTAACCTATCAATAACTCAATAAAAAAAAAAGTGGTGTCTTTGGGTTTCCCTAAGAACTCCTTCATTATGTAGAGTCTATGTCTTGTAGCTCTTTCAGTTTTAATCCACTGTAGTTTTACTGAAGACTTATTGATGTGGTGGTAAGGAGTGAAGGGGAGGGAATGTTCTATAATCACATAATTAAATCTTATTCTTTTAGTGAGGCTGAGCCCCTGGAATGTGACCTTCAGAAGTCTTTCTTAGCCATTTTGACCTCTCTTTAGATTACACAGGAAGGTTAGAGGGGGCTAGAGTTGACTGATTGCCCTTCCCCAACATAGACAAGTCTCTAGAAAAGTTATGTCCCTTGGAGAATAGTCTTTTTTTATGGAGAAAGCTCTGGGTGTATTTCAAAATGATAACTTTAATCCTCCTCTTTCCCAGAACCTGAGGGGACTTTTCTTAGATCTTCACCTTGAGAACCTGATTTGGTTCCCGTAAGCAAAATCCATGAAAATGTGAAGCCTTCCCAAGACTGGACCCCCAGAAGTTTCTTCCTCTCAAGCTAATCCATACTCAGCCTCCAGCAATTTGTCAAAATTACCAGTGAATGTCCTACGACCTTATGACTCCAATGGCTTCTGCTCCAGGTAAGGTAAGCTGATCTTGGCTGTGATTCTCTGTATTTGCTTGTCTCTCCAGATTTGGGGGTGACAGTTTGCCCTATAATCTCAATTCTCTGTAGAGTCTATGAGAAGTCATTGATTTTTAGTTTGTTCAGCTTCTTTCTTGTTGTAAGGATGACAGTGACAACTTCTAAGCTCTTAATATGTCAGAGCTGAAACTGGAAGTCTGTATGCACTTTTCAAAACTCATCAAATGGTGCATTTTCCTGTATGTAAATTTTTCTTTACAATGTAAACAAATACTGAACTCTAGTTTATGATATGCATGTTGAAGTTTTTAGGGGTCATGTGTGCTGATGACTGTAACATATATTGAAATGCATCAAAAAAAGAAAATGACTTGAGTGGAGAAAAGGATGCATAAATGGATAGATATGAGATAAAACAAATATAATAAAATGTGTTTTTTGTGCATGCTCACTTTAAAATTCTTTCAACTTTTCTTTATGTCTGGAAATGTTATAATAAAATGTTAGAATGAATGTATCATACTATATATAATTGTTTGCGATTTATATTTTTTCACATAACATTCCTCATATTGTTGGGTATCAATGTTGTTTCTTCATTTTAATGCCTTTGGTGAGCATCTGATTTGTTTCTGGGCTTTGTGTTGTGAACAGGCTTTCATGAATGTCCTTTTACATGTTTTCTGGGGCACGTGGGCAAGAGGGTCTCTTGGGGATAATCCTAGGAGTGGACTCACTGTGTGGTGAGGGATGTAAATGTCCAATTGTAGAAGGGAATGCCAAACTGTTTTTCAAAATGGTTTCACTAATTTACACTCCCACCAACAGTGTATAAGAGATCTTATAGAGCCACACTTTCGCCAACATTTAGGCTTGCCCAACTGCTTTATTTTTGCCAAACCAAAGGGTGTAAGATGATATCTCATTGTGGTCTCAATGTGCATTTCCCTAACCACTAATAATTTGCTAATTACTTTGTGAATTTCTGTTTTAACTTTTACTTACTTCCTTTGTGGATATTTTGTTTTCCTTTCCTACAGACTGTACTAAAATATTAAATAATTGGCTTCAGTCTTTCTTGTTTAGTAATAAATTCATTTTATGATATAAATCATCTTAAGTATATCACTTTTCCCATTGCATAGGTGTTATGTGTAGTGCTCTCATGCTCTCATAGTTCTAAGTAGTTGATAATCCATTTTAATTTCCTCCTTAACCCCAATATTAATTATATGTGAGTGCTTTTACTATCCAGGCATTTGAATTTTTTGTTGTCTCTTTGTTTTTATCTCCATTTTTATTGCATTGTGGTTTGCGAATATGGCCTGTGTGATATCACTTTGAAAGATTTATTATTTCCTTTGTGACCTAGTGCAAGAATTTCTCAGAATGTTACATTTTATGTGTAAAACATGTACATTCTCTGTTGAGTACAGAATATAGATTGAAAGTAGATATATAAAATATTAAGTTTGCTAATTGTATTATTGCAACCTTTGTACCTTTCCATTTCATCTACTTGATCTGTCCATTTCTGTGAAATATGTTATTCTTCCACTGTAATTGAATATTTGCAAAAATTTTCCTGTTGTATCAATTTTTTTGTTTTATATATTTCAAAAGCATACACACAACGCATACATAAATGCTCATGACTGATGCATCTTCTTGGTGACTGCATGCTTTTAAATTAAGAAATCTATTTGGTGAATGATGTCAGCATCATGGCAGAGTGAGCTCTTCTCTTAGTCTCTCCCCACTAAGATACAACAAAAAGGATATTCATAAACCAGCAGAGGACATTCACACAACACAACAAACGTCTGAGAGATCCACACAGACATGCGTCTGAAGGTGGGAGTGCTGGACCCCCCAAGGAGGCAATGGAAGGAGATAAGGAGGTCTCCTCTCCTGCCCTGATCGGCAGTGATTTAGGGTGCAGGACCTCACTGACAGCACATGACACTGAGAGAAGGTTTCCCTTTTGTAAAGGCAGCCCTCCGTGGGAAAGCTTGCACTCTTTGAGTTGCCTCCCAGCCCATAGGAATGCTCCACACTGAGGCTGCTAAGCAATCGCAGGGGTGCCCACACCAAGCTGAGCAGGCCAAGTCAAGAGACAGTAAGTGCAGAGTAGGGGTACTTGGGATTGCACATGCAAAAGAAAGTGCCCAACCCCCCGTCCTGCCTGGCATACCAGCTTGGTTGGTCGGCCAGAACAGGGGATCCCTGCCAGAGCATCCACCCATGCATGTATAAAGCAGCAGCAGCCAGTGGGAAAATGCAGATGGGCCCCATTGGCAGAGCTTCCAATGGACAGGAACATCTGCCAGGCATCACAGAGGGCTCAGAAGACACAGCTCCTGCCCCTGCAGTCGTGGCAGGTGGAATCTGTGACCAGATTCTACCACTATGCAACAGCAAAAATCCACCCCATAATATAGCATGAAGAAATATATTAACACTCCAGACCAGAAGGAAAATGACAAGTACCCAATCAATCCTGAAGTCACAGAAATTTACAATCTAAATGACAAAGAATTCAAAATAGCTATCATGAAGAAACTCAACGAGTTACCAAAAAAACTCAGGAAGACAGTTTAGTGATCTCAGGAAGAAAATTAATGAACAGAGGGAATTCTCTATAAAAAAGATTGAAACTATAAAAAAAAAATCAGAAATGTTGGAGATGAAAAACACAATGAGTGAGATAAAGGAAAATCTGGAGTCCTTAAAAATAGAGCTGATATTATGGAGGACAGAATCAGTAATATAGAGGACAGAAATTTAGCCATGCTTCAGGTGGAGAAGGAGAGAGAACTAAGACTAAAAAGAAATGAAGAAATTCTCTGAGAAATATCTGACTCAATTAGGAAATTGAACATAAGGATTATAGGTATTCAAGATGGAGAAGAGGGGGAGGAAGGAACAGAGAATGTGTTCAAAAATATAATAGCTGAGAATGTGCCAAAAATGTGGAAGGAGCTGGAATTGAATTTAAACGAAGAAAATAGAATTCCTAATTACATCAGTGTAAAAAGACCTTCTCCAAGGCATATATTAGTAAAACTGGCAAAAGTCAATGACAAAGAAAAAATAATAAGGGCAGCAAGGCAGAAGAAAATAACCTAGAAAGGAGCCTCTATCAGGCTTTCAGTGGATTTCCCAGCAGAAACCTTACAGGCTAGGACAGAGTAGAATGATATATTCAGAATTCTGAAAGATAAAAACTTTCAGCCAATAATACTCTATCCAGTGAATATATCCTTCAGATACAATGAGAAATAAACTTTCCCAGATAAACAAAAGCTGAGAGAGTTCATTGCCACAAGACCCCCACACACACACACACAAGAAATGATCAAGAAGGCCCTCATACCTGAAAAGAAAAAAGAAAGGGTTTACAAAACCTTCAGCAGGGAGATAAATAGACAAGATCAGAAAATTGCAGCTCCCTATCAGAACACTTAATTATAACATTAAAGATAAAGGAAAGGAAAGCATCAAAAATAACTACAATCACTTCATTTTAATCACAAACTTGCAACACAAAACAGAATTAGTTGTGACAACAATAACTTAGACAGGGAAGAGGAAAGGGATGGAACCTACTCAGACTAAGGAAATAAGAGGCTATCAGAAAATGGACTATCTCATCTATGAGATCTTGTATACAAACCTCACAGTAACCACTAAACAAAAAATCAGAACAGAGACACAAATGATAAATAAAGAGAAAACTGAGAAAACCATCATAAACACCAAACTGAACTGGCAGTCAGAAATATATGAGACAAGAAACAAGGGAAGTACAGAACAACCAGAAAACAAGTTATAAAATGGTAATATTAAGCCCTTATTTATAAATAATCACTCTTAAACGTAAATGGATTGAATTCTCTAATCAAAAGATACAGAGTGGCTAGGTGGATTAAAAAGCAAAACCCCATAATATGCTGCCTCCAGGAAACACATCTCAGCTTTAAAGACAAATATAGGCTCAGAGTGAAGGAATGGAAGATGATACTCCAAGCTAATGGCAAACAAAAGAAGGCAGGTGTTGCCATACTTATATCAGACAAAGTAGACTTCAAGATAAAAAAAGGCAGTGAGAGACAAAGAGGGGCAGTATATAATAATAAAAGGGACACTCCACCAAGAGGACATAACACTTATATATGCACTTAACACAGGAGCACCAAACTACGTAAAGCAACTATTAAAAGAACTAAAAGGAGAAATTAATAGCAACACAATAATAGTAGGGGACCTCAACACCCCATTTACAAAATGGATAGATCACTCAGACAGAAAGTCAACAAGAAAATAGTGGCATTAAATGAAAAACTAGACCAGATGGACTTAATAGTTATATAGAGAGCACTCCATCCAAAATCAGCAGAATACACATTCTTCTCAAGTGCACATGGAACATTCTCAAAGATAGACTATATGTGGGGAAATAGGCAAGCCTCAATAAATTTGAGAAGACTGAAATCATATAGAGCATCTTTTCCAACCATAACGCTATAAAACTAGAAGTCAACCACAAGAAAAAAGCTGGGAAAGTGAGAAATATGCAGAGACTAAACAGCCTGCTACTGAACAACTAATGGATCAATGAAGAAATTAAAGAAGAAATCAAAAAATATCTGGAGACAAATGAAAATGGAAATACACCATACCAACTCACATGGGATGCAGCAAAACTGGTCCTAACAGGGAAACTTATAGCAATACAGGCCCACCTTAACAAACAAGAAAAATCTCAAATAAGTAATCTTAAACTACACCTAACAGAACTGGAAAAAGAAGAACAAACAAAGCCCAAAGTGAGCAGAAGGAGGGAAATACTAAAAATTAGAACAGAAATTGATGAAATAGAAAATGAAAAAAAAACGGTAGAAAGGATCAGTGAAACTAAGAGCAGGTTCTTTGAGAAGATAAAATTGAAAAACCCTTAGTGAGACTCACTAAGCAAAAGGAGAGAAGAGTCAAATAAACGAAATTAGAAATGAAAGAGGAGAAATTACAGTGGATACCACAGAGATACAAAGGATTATAAGAGAATACTATGAAAACTATAAGCCAACAAATTGGACAATCTAGAAGAAATGGATAAATTCTTAGACTCACACAACCTCCTAAAACTGAATCAAGAAGAAATAGAGAATCTGAATAGACCAATCACAAGTAAAGAGATTGAAATAGTAATCAAAAACCTCCCAAAAAATAAAAGTTCAGGATCAGATGGCTTCTCAGGAGAATTCTAGTAAACATTCAAAAAAGATTTAGTACCTATCCTTCTCAAACTATTCCAAAAAATTGAAGATGACAGAACACTTCCTAACCCATTCTGTGAGGCCAACATCACCCTGATCCCAAAGCCAGACAAGGGCAATACAAAGGAGGAAAATTACAGGCTAATGTTGCTGATGAACATAGAGGCAAAAATCCTCAACAAAGTATTGGCAAACTGAATACAGCAATACATTAAAAGGATCATAGACCATGATCAAGTGGGATTTATACCAGTGATGCAGGGATGGTTCAACATCTGAAAATCAATCAATGTGATACACCACGTTAACTGCACGAAGAATGAAAACCACATGATCATCTCAATAAATGCAAAGAAAGCACTTGACAGGATCCAGCATCCATTTATGATAAAATCTCTCAATAAAATGGGTATAGAAGGAAAGTACCTCAACATAATAAAGGCCATATATGACAAACCCACAGCCATCATCATAATCAACAGGGAAAAACTAAAAGCCATCCCTCTGAGAACAGGAACAAGACAAGGGTGCCCATTCTCACCACTCTTATTCAACATAGTAGTGAAGGTTTTGGCCATAGCAATTAGGCAAAAAAAAGAAATAAAAGGTATCAAAATTGCCAAGGAGGAAGTGAAACTCTCACTGTTTGCAGACGACATAATTTTATATATAGAAAACCCTAAAGAATCCATTGGAAAACTATTAGAAGTAATCAACAACTTCAGCAAAGTTGCAGGGTACAAAGTCAACTTACAAAAATCAGTTGCATTTCTATACTCTAATAATGAACTAACAGAAAGAGAACTCAAGAATACAATCCCATTTACAATTGCAACAAAAAGAATACAATATATAGGAATAAATTTAACCAAGGAGGTGAAAGACCTATACAATGAAAACTATAAGACATTATTGAAAGAAATTGAAGATGACATAAAGAAATGGAAAGCTATTCCATGCACATGGATTGGAAGAATAAACATAGTTAAAATGTCCATGCTACCTAAAGCAATCTACAGATTCAATGCAATCTCAATCAGAATCCCAGTGACATTCTTCACGGAAATAGAACAAAGAATCCTAAAATTCACATGGTGCAACAAAAGACCCCGAATAGCTAAAGCAATCCTGAGAAAAAAGAACAAAGCTGGAGGTATCACAATCCCTGACTTCAAAAAATATACTACAGGGGCCGGCCCCGTCACCAAGTGGCTAAGTTCACACGTTCCGCTTCGGCGGCCCAGGGTTTCACCGGTTCAGATCCTGGGCAGGGACATGGCACCACTCAACAGGCCATGCTGAGGCGGCATCCCACATGCCACAACTGGAAGGACCCACAACTGAAAATACACAACTATGTACCAGGGGCTTTGGGGAGGAAAAAAAAACGGAAAAATAAAATCTTTAAAAAAAAATTACACCATTTAAAAGAAAAAAAAATATATATATATATATATATACTCCAAAGCTATAGTAATAAAAACAGCATGGCACTGGTACAAAAATAGACTCAGAGATCAATGGAACAGAATTGAAAGCCAAGAAATAAAACCACACATCTATGGACAGCTAATCTTCAACAAAGGAGCTAAGAACATACAATGGAGAAAGGAAACTCTCTTCAATAAATGTTGTTGGGAAAACTGGACAGCCACATGCAAAAAAAATGAAGGTAGACCATTATATTTCGCCATACACAAAAATTAACTCAAAATGGATTAAAGACTTGAAGGTAAGACATGAAACCATAAAACTCCTAGAAGAAAATATAGGCAGTACACTCTTTGACATCAGTCTTAGAAGGATCTTTTCGAATACCATATCTATTCAGGCAAGGGAAACAAAAGAAAAAATAAACAAGTGGAACTTAATCAAACTAAAGCGCTTCTGCAAGGCAGAGGAAACCAGGAACAAAATGAACAGACAACCCACCAACTGGTAGAAAATATTTGCAAATCATATATCTGACAAGAGGTAAATCTCCAAAAATATAAAGAACTCACACAACTCAACAACAACAAAAACAAACAACCCAATAAAAAAATGGGCAGAGGATATGAACAGACATTTTTCCACTGAAGATATACAGATGGCCAATACGCACATGAAAAGATGTTCAACTTCACTAATGATTAGGGAAATGCAAATCAAAACTACATGAGATATCACCTTACACCTGTTAGAGTGGCTATAATCACCAAGACAAAAAATAAAAAACGTTGGAGAGGATGTGGAGAAAAGGGAACCCTCATACACTGTAGGTGGGGATGCAAACTGGTGTAGCCACTATGGAAAACAGTATGGAGATTTATTTCTCAAAAAACTAAAAACAGAACTACCATACAACCCAGCTATCCCACTACTGGGTATTTATCCAAAGAACTTGAAGTCAACAGTTCAAAGAGACTTATTCACCCCTATGTTCACTGCAGCATTATTCACCATAGCCAAGATATGGAAGCAACCCAAGTGCCCATCAACTGATGCTTGGACAAAGAAGAGGTGGTCTATATATATACAACGGAATACTACTCAGCCATAAAAAAGACAAAATCGTCCCATTTGCAACAACATGGACAGACCTTGAGGGTATTATGCTAAGTGAAAATGCCAGAAAGAGAAAAACAAGCACCACATGATTTCACTCATATGTGGAAGATAAACAAAAACATGAACAAAGAGAACAAATTAGTGGTTACCAGAAGGGAAGGGCATTGGGGGGTGGGCACAAGGGGTAAAGGGGCACATATATATGGTGACTGACTAATAATAGTGTACACCTGAAATTTCACAATGTTATACACTATTATGACCTCAATAAAATAAAAAAAAAGAAAGCGCTCTCTCTTAAAATTCTTCACTTTGAAATCTATTTTGTCTAATATTAATATTGTTACTTGTGAATCTTTCCATCCATTTCTTCATTTTAAAAAAAGCTTTTCACGATGAACTATTTGCACATATACTAAAGTAGAGCAAATAGCATGCCAAATCCCCATGCACTCATCACTCAGCCTCAACAATTATCAACATTCTTTCTTTCTCCTTTCATCACTCCTCCACCTCTTACTCATATCCCCGCTTGGTTGAGTATTTTAAAGCCAATGCTAGACTTCATATCATTTCACCCATATACTTCAGTGTAAATCTCTAACTTATATATTAGGCTGCTTTTCTTTCCTTTTCTTCTTCTTTGTCTCCTCCTCCTCCTTCTCCTTTTTCTTTTTTTAACATGACCATCATCACATTCAACAAAATTAACGATAATGCCAGAAGCATTTTTATACATGTATGTGTGCTAGTAAGCTTCCACAGATTCAATTTTTTCTTTTATTTGCTCACTCAACAAACAACTATCCACTCCAGGGCCGTGGGAGAGACAGAGAACTTATTCGATAATCAGAGTCCAGTCCTCTACTGTCCAGGTGTTTTTGAGCATGTGCATCAGAATCCCTCCCCGGCCCCCGCAGAGGCGGAGGTGTTAGAGGTCGGAACTCGAAAGGCGAGAGGTTTTCAGGGGCTTACGGGTTTGCGCCTGAGGGGGTTGGTGACCCGTGTGCTATGGGCCGAGGGATGAGGGGGATCTGAGTGGGTGATGAGACTTCTGTGGATTCAGTCATAGGATCTTTTATATCGGATGCCCAGCTAATTAGCCTCTCTTTTTCCAATGTAAGCATTAAGGCCATACATTTCATCTAAGACCCACAAGATTTGTTGTATCCTATTATCATTATTGTTCATTTCCAAGTTTTTTTCATTTTTGGTTATTTTTTCTTTTCACATGTATCATTTTGAAGAGCATTTCTATTTGCAATAAACAGTTAACCCTTCTGTTACTGATTTCTAACCTAATTTCTCAGTGGTCAGATAATGTGAATTGTGTCATGAACATTCCTCGAAACCTGTGGAGACTTGCACTTCAAAAAAATCTAATGTCATGAAGGCTTTTCCCTATGTTTTCTTCTAATAGTTTTAGGTCTTACATGTAGGTCTTTGATCTGTTTTGAGCTGATTTCTGCATATGGTGTAAGGTAATCCTTTTGCATGTGGATGTCCAGTTTCCCAGCACCGTTTATTGAAAAGACTCTTTCCCCATTGAATGTTTTGGGCACCTTTGTCAAAAATCATTTGACCATATATGAGAGGGTTTCTTTCTGGACTCTCTATTCTATTCCATTTGTCTATATGCCTCTCTTTATGCCAGTACCACACTGTTTTGGTTACTGTAGCTTTGTAATAACTTTTGAAATCAGTAAGTATGAGACCTCCAACTTCGTACTTCTTTTTCAAGATCGTTTTGAGCTATTTGTGGTTGGGTTTAATTTTTTGAATCAGGGTTCCTAGGTTCACTTGTCCTAAGTTCCTTAATCCACTAGCTCTGCCTTTATATATAACCCATTTATGCTGATTGGGATGCTTTTGACCTTGAAATTCCTTTGATAATTATATCTCCAAACCAGCTTTCCTTTTTGTGGACTTTACTTGGTATATCTTTGCCCAACGCTTTATTTTGCAATTTGTCACTATGTTTTAGTTATGCTTCTTATAGGTATGTCTCATTGTGCTTGCTTTTTTATTCCAATCCTATCTCTCTCTCTCTTTTGACAAAATGAATCAGCCAATTCAATTATGTATAGCCATAGTACATAATACAAATTTCATGCCTTGTTTCTTATTCTATGTTTACTATTTATATTAATTTTGGCTTTCTTTTTCCTGTTCTTCCTTTTGATGACTCAATGTAGGGATGATCATTCACCCCTCTCCTCGACTCACTCACCTTTTAAGTCAGGGAATTTTAACTTTTATAGAATCTTCAAGGGTATATCTTCCCATTTCTATCAAGCATAGGTAAGTCAATATTTTTTCTATTAGTTGACTAAAATAAAATTATACCTATAGAGACATGCCCTCTCCTCCTGATTTTATTCAGCAAGATGAACACTTGTACTTCTGGACTTTTCAAAGATAATTTAAAATTTTTATCACAAGCCATTCATATTTTCTTTAGGTATCTATCTAAAGATACTTAGCATTTTTTGTTTCAAATTCCAGTCACATTTTCTTCTTCTGTTACGATTGTACACACACTCACATACATATGCATCCTGTTGTTTCGAAGATCTCATAATGTCAAGTGAATTTGTGTGTGTGTGTGTTTATCCATTATTTTGCTCCTTTATTTTGAGATCTCACTTCTGATCCAGTTTTCCTTTATTTAGAATACTTCCTTGAATGTTTTCCTCAAATATAGTAAATTGATGGAACACTCTTCAAATTATTTCAAGTCTAAAACTGTCCTTCTTTGGCTGTGACTGAGAAATGATATCTTTTGGAGGGATAAAGTCTCCTTATTCCTTTTCTCTCCATGGTCCATAGATATTAAATGACTTTTGCTTCCATTGTTGTAAGTGAGAAATCTGATGCTGGCGGGACATGTGTGGGGGAGGATTAGTGATTTAAGACTATGGTTCTCACTCCTCACAGTGCATCAGAATCTCATGTGGAGTTTGCACAAATGCTAGTGCCTGGGCCCACAGGTATTCAGTTACACTTGCTCAGGAGCAGAACCTGGAGTATGCATTTTTAGAACATCCCACCTTGATTCTGATGTGCAGGCAGAGTTAGGAACCACTGATTTCAGGCCTAATGTATCAGTGATGGGAAGTCCTGCTAGAGTTGCTGATTTGTTGGCAGTGAATGTGCATTTGAGGGAGCCCTTAGAAAATAATACTTGGGCATATTTTGGGAAAGTGATTAGAAGATTGTGAGAGTCAGTGATTACGGCCTCTGCAAGATAATGATTGAAGGGCTTATGTGGTCAGTGAGTGACTGAGAGCCTTGGAGTTTTGGTGACTGGAGACTTTTGGGGGTCATATTTTGAAAATCAATGATTTGGGGCCCTATGGGTATCAGGAATTGTGGCCGTGTGAAGTCGGTTAATTGGGGCCTGGAATATGAGTGTCTGGCCTCTCCTTTGGTCAGTTTTAGATACTGTAAGGATCAGTGATTGGCTGTCTGGACAGATCAATGATTGGATTCCTGCTGGTGTGTTATTGGGATCCTGTGTTGAGGATTATTTGAGGGAGCTTTGAAAGCCAGACTAATTACCTTCTCAGAGAAGTAATTTGCAATCTCTTTGAATTAATGTTAGGAGCCTGTGCCATGTCCATGTTTGGTTAGTTTTTCAGTAGCACCCTGCATTTGATGTGGTTCAGTCAGTCGTTGGTGGCTTCTGCTATCAGCCAGAGGTGATAGTGATGTGGTCTTAGGGATCTGGGGCCTGTAGTGACCAATTATCAATAAGCTAGAGTAGGTCAGAGATTGCACTTGATGCAATATTACATAGTGGCTGAGAGTGTGAATTTGGGAACCAATAGATGTGGGTTGAATCATGTATTTCTACTTGCTAGCTTTGTGACCTTAGTGTACATGAGCTAAAAATCTCTAGGCCTCTATTTCTCATCTATAAGATTGGTAAAATAATATTAGTAACAACTGATTGTCAGAGTTGTGAAAATTAAATGAGATGCCTGATATGTGCCTTTGAAAACGGTAATTGCTAATATTTATTCAATGCTTACCTTTATAAGTATCATCTCATGTACTTTTCATCACTCCTTAAGATAGGCATATTCATCCTTGTTTTGGAATCTGTATCTAAAAGTAATTTCATATTCTTCCAGCTAAAATATGAGAGAGCTGGGATTCAAACTTTCACTAATTTTAGTCCAAATTTTTATCATCTTTCCTGTATTCCACCATGACTATTAACTAGAGTTAGTTTTTTTCTGAACTTTTCTCTTCTGTAGTATCCAGCACAGAGAGCCAGCCCTTGGTGCTCCCAGGAAATGTTCGTGAAGTGAATGTGGAGTGACTGACCATGTGGACACTGTCTTTGCAGGGTTTCTTGGTGCCTCTGCCTAGTCCCTGGGCCAGACCCCGTAGTGAAGGCTGCGGGATCTTCCTTCTGGCCCCAGCAGCTCTGGCTGCGTCCACAGGTGCTCGCCTGGCTTCAAGCTTCTGGGAAAAGCAGAGTTGTCAACAAGAGAGCTGGAGGGCTGAGGCCCAGTGGGAACATGCCAGCTAACCGGAGCTCTCCCCAGTGGTCCTCAGCCCTGGCTGCAGAGAAACATGGCAGCTTGTGCAAGGTGAGGAGGGAGAGGTCTCTGGGGGCAGGAGCTCACTCAGTGAGGAGATGGCCCAGACCTGTCACCAAGGTCTCAGGGCAGGGCAGGTGGGTCACAGGGAGCAACATATTCCAGACAGGCTGCCCCTGAGACAGATCCTCCTCCTGCTGAGTGAGCACCATGTGGCTGATGTCCCACATCCAGAGCCCTGTGTGTTTCAGTGGAAAATGTGATGCGGCTGATGGAGGAAAGGTGGGATGGGAGGGTCAGCCCCACACCTGGGGGAGGGGGAGGCAGCTCCCTGCTGATTCCAGACTCTGCAAGGTACCCTCTTACCTGTACCCCCTCACCTCCCCAACTCTGACTTTACAGACCTCTTCTATTTCCCTAGAAGAACCAAAAAAGACTCAGTCTCTGGTGAATTGTCATTTGTTTCTTTCTTTGTTTAGTTGCTGCTTCCATTTACCATTGGATTTAGGAGGTATATAATAATCAGTATAGTAAAATGAACACATATGAATCTATAAAGTTAGGATCAGGGAAGATATAGAAAAAATGGACAAAGTCAACAACCAAGCATAATTAGACTATAGATATTCATGCAATGCTGAATGAATTTTAGTAACATGGCTATTAAAATTAAGCTACAAATTTATGGTCTTTGTGGCAGATATAAAATGAAAGAAATACAAGCCCTTACATGATTAAATTGTCCACAAGAACAGTGTGACAATTCCTCTGTGGTAGAGACTTCCTGGTATGGGGTTTTCACAAGATTTTTGATAGAGCTTCACATAAATTGATAGCTAGGGGCTTTGTTCGTAATTGTGCTGTGACAGCTAGTATAAACTTAAACATATAGTCAGCCTAATAATAGAGAAACAATGTCACTTACAGCAACCCCATCTTGCATGTAGTACTGTGCTTGCTTTAGCTGTCTTTGAAAGCAGGACTTGGCAGTAGGGCCAGATCGTAAATATTTTAGGCTTTGTGGATCATACAGTCTCTGTTACAACTAACTGCTCAACTCTGCTTTTGTAGCATGAGAGCTGCTGCTATATGTAAACAAATTAGTGTAGCTGTCTACCTCTGTTCTAGAGCATTCTTCAGAGGAAGCCAAAGGCCTAGGGTCAAAGCAGATCTCAGCAAATGCAGCCAAAACTGTGTCTAAGGGCACACCTGATGGTCTGATTGCATACAAAGAGAAAAGGGTAAATTATTTGTATCGCTGAATGGGCTGAAGGTACTTCAGTAATCCTCCATAATAATTTTTCTTGGTCAACTTTTTGACACTGCTTGAACCACAGATAGATCAAAATTATAATGGGCATTAGTCGTAGATATCATTTTCAGTCCAACTTTTTGTTCCTGTGGCCATTTCTTCCCTTTTTCTTAAAAGTTGTATTTTAATTTTTGACATTACAGAACTTGTTCATGTGTACTGCATAATATTCAAGCTATTCAGAAATGTGAAAATAGTATATTGAGCCCCTTTGTATCTATCACCCATGTACAACAGTTATCAACAGTTATGAACGTATGACCATGAGAAGTCCTGGAGGATATGCTATTTATTTACAGAGGCCATTAAGAATCTGTAGGTGTGGGGCCGGCCCAGTGGCAGAGTGGCTAAGTTCGTGCCCTCCACTTTGGCAGCCCGGGGTTTGCAGGTTCAGATGCCAGGTGCGGACCTAGCACTGCTTATCAAGCCATGCTGTGGCAGGCATCCCACATATAAAATAGAGGAAGAGGGACACAGATGTTAGCTCAGGGCCAATATTCCTCAGAAAAAAGAGGAGGATTGGTGGTGGATGTTAGCTCGGGGTTAATCTTCCTCAAAAAAAAAAAAAAAACCCAGAATTTGTAGGTGAGAGGAACACCAGCACCACTAAGTTCAGTGGTATCTCTCCTTTGTAGGCCAGAGCTGACAACAGGAAAATCTGTTACAGAATTTTGTTCACTGACTGTGTTGAGGATGATAGGGCTGTGAAGCAACGGAGGCCAGTTTTCAGGCCCAGAACTCATTGATTGAAGAGGAGGTTGGTCCCCGGGAGAAAGGGCCCTACTACTGTAAGTATACAGCAAGTACACATGGTCCCTAAGGGACCGCATAATTATATAAGTAGATATAAAATAGGCATTGGACCCAAATCAGCAGTCATTCTCAATAAAAATTCAAAATAAATCAGGAATAATAAGAAATTGCTTAAATACAGCAGAGATCACTTACTAAAAGTGCTCAGGAAAAATAACATTGAATTGAAAAATACTGAAGACATTTCCATTGAAGAAACCAACAAGATAAGCACCATAATCACTATTAATCACCATTGTTTTGACAGCTTTCACTACTACAGTAGAAATGAAAAGATGAAACTGATTAAATAGTGAGAAAAAAGCCATCTTTATTTGCATATTATATCACTGTTTGACAAGCTAACCTGAACAGGAATATGTGTTAAATTGGTGGGATACAGGATAAAATTACAAAATTAGCTTCTCTCTATACTAGCAGTAAGCAAGTGAAATGGGGAAAAATAACATTGACATTAATTCTTAAAAAATATAAAAATACCTAAGAATCTCCTGAAAAAGGAAAGTGCTGGCCTATTAAAATGAAACTAAAAATTACCATTATAGGATGTAGTGCAAAACCTAGACAAACAGAAATAAAGATCACATTTTTGGATATGTGGATAATAAAATACCAATCTTCCAATATTAAATACATCAAATTAATACAATTTTAATCAGATTTTCAATATTCTCCAACTTGATAAAGTATTTTAAGGTTCAGCTAGAAGCATAAATATATAAAAATACAAAAGAAAATCATGCAAAGGATCACTGGGACTATTTGTATTATCAGATTTAAAACTTTGCTATAAAGCCAAGTAATCAAATCAGAAATAAATAGGTCAGTAAAACACAAGAATGCTTCCAGAAATTGACCTATATGGAGGAATATATATGTCAAAAACAGAATTCAATTTAGTGAGTACAAGGCAGTTCATTAAACAAGTGGCTATTTGCCTGGAACAAAGCAAAGCTACATTCCCACCTCACACCATACCCAAGTATAAATTCCAGCAGAATTGAACATTTAAATGCAAATAAAGCAAGTGAAATGTGTTTTAGGAATACATAGCTTGTAACCTTGGGATGGGGTGGTGACATCTTATTATGGGAAAGGAAACCCACAAGCAGTAAAGCAAAAGACAGATATTTCTAACCAGATGAAACTTATTTCCAAATACGTGTAAAAGATATTGTTAAAAATTCAAAGAATGAAGATAAATATGAAAAAATGACACTATGAGATGGAGGGTTAAAATCTCTAATGTAAAAAGAACGTCTATTAATCTGTATGTTTTTTAAAAATCACCCAGAATAAAAACGTACAAGGGATAAGAAAACTCACAAAAGAAGATATATAAATAGCCAGTAATCCAGAAAAACCACTAATAGGCACAAATTTCCTATTTCACGCAGATTTCCAGTCCTCATAATAATATAAAATGAGTAATAATATCCAGTGCTGGAGAGAATGTAGGGAAATGAACTCTTATATGCATTGTCGGTGGCAGTATGAATTGATACACGTGTTGAAGGAACATTTATGAAAACAATGATCTAGGCCATAAAGCAAGTCTCCACACATTTCAAGGACTGAGTTTCATACTGACCATGTTTTCTTCTTACTCAGAAATTGGGATAGAAACCAATATCAAAAGGATAAACTTTCTTGGGAAATTGAAAATGCACTTATAAATAATTCATGAGTCAAATAAAAAATATTTAAAATCAGAAAAAGTTTAGAATTTAATAATAGTAAAAATACTGCATACCAAACCCTGTATGTCTTAGGTAGAAATTTATGACCTTAATGTTTATATTAGAAGAATGACTGAATATTAATGAGCTAGTCATCCAAATTTCGTTAGAGAAAAGACCCATTCACTGACTCCACAGACACCCTACTCAAGATCCCATAGATCCTCAATCACTACCCCACACAACCTCATCACTGACACAACAGACCCCCTGTGACTCACCCTACAGACTCCCATTAGTGACAGCATAGAGCTTTATTAATACACTCAGCTAATTTCAATCACCACATAGACTGCCATTGCTCACGCCATGGACCCCATTGCACACTTCACATGCCGCATCATTCACCCCACAGATCCCCCCTTCACTCATCTCACAGAACACCCATTACTCACCCCACATACCCCTAACGTACACTCCACAGACCCCATCGTTCATCCTGTAGATCCAAATCACTCAAACCCCAGAGTCCCACTAGTCACCCCAGAGACCTTCAATTGCTTACCCCACTGACACTTCATCACTTATCCCATAGAGCATCCATCACTAGCCCCACAGACCCCCATCACTCACCCTGCAAACCGCCCCATCCTCCTCAGCATCAGCACTAAACCATCATGATAACCTCAGTGTCTGCACTAAACCATCATGATAATTCTATTTGGAAAGCAATTCAAGACCTCTGAAGGCAAATTCTATTTTATATCTAGGCCCCAGTCTCATCCTATTTGGTGCTCTTGGTTTTACATATGTTAACTAGCACTGTCACCCAACATTTCAACATGGAGTTAGCTGGGTACTTTATGCTTTTGGTTTCTGTACACAGTGCTGTAGGGCAAGGGACATGGCTGTGCCCACTTGTCCTTTCACTGTGGGGACCATTATCTTGGGAGAGTGTCCATTCCATAGAGAGAGCAAAGGCACCTCCTGCCTCACAGAGCAGAACTTTGAACCTATCCCAGAGGGGGCAGGTGGCAAGGGCAGGAACCTTTTCTGGACAGACTTTCTGGAGGAGGAGGAAGGTGTCTTTGGTCTCTAGAGCTCTGTATTTATCACAGGAATGCAAGGTTGGTTCAACATACAAAATTCAATCGATGTAACATGCCATATTAATAGAATAAAGAAAAATAAAAACACAATCATTTCAATAGATGCAGAAAAAAACATTTGATAAAATCCAACACCCTTTCATGATAAAAACACCCATGAACTAGGAATAGAAGTTTCTCAACTGATAAAGAGTCTCTATGAAAACCCACAGCTAACATCATATGTAATGATAAAAGACTGAATGCTTTCACCCTAAGATTAGGAACAAGCTAAAGATGTCTGTTCTCAACACTTCTATTCAACATTATACTAGAGGTTCTAGCTAGGGCAGTTAGTCAAGAGAAAGGAATAAAAGGCATTTAGATTAAAAAGGAAGAATAAAATTATCTCTCAAGAGATGACAAAATCTTGTATATAAAATGTCATAAGTAATCCACTAAAAAACTATTAGAACAAATAAGTTCAGCAAGTTTGCAGGATACAAGATCAATATGGAAAAATCAATTGTATTTCTATACAGTTGCAATGAATAATCCAAAAATGAAATTAACAAAACAATTCCATTTACAATAGCATCAACAAAATAAAAAACTCAGGAAAATAATAAAAGAAGTGCAAAAGGTATACTCTGAAAACTACAAAACATTGTTGAAAGAAATTAACATCTAAATAAATGGAAAGATATCCATGTTCATAGATTGGAAGCCTTAATATTAAGATGGCAATACACCCCAAATTGATCTATAGATTCAATACAATAGCTATAAAATTCCAACCTCTCTGTTTTTTTAGAAATGGGCAAACTGTAACTGAATTCGTACAGATTTGCAGGGGACACAGAATAACCAAAATCTTTTTCAAGGTTTTGGAAGAAGAACAAAGTTGGAGGACTCACATTTCCCAATTTCAAAACTTACTACAAAGCTATAGTAATCAAGAAAGTGTGATACTGGCATAAGATTAGACATAGAGAGCATAAGAATAGAATTGAAAGCCCAGAAATAAATCCATACATCTATGGACAATCGATTTTCAACAAGGGTGCCAAGACCATGAATGGGGAAAGAATAGTCTTTTCATCAAATGGTGCTGGGATAACTGGATATTCATGTGCAAAAGAATGAATTTGCACCCCTACCTCACATCATATACAAAAATTAACTCAAAACGGATCAAAGACCTAAGTGTAAGGGCTAAAACTATAAAACTCTTAGAAGGAAACAGGTGAAAATCCATGTGACCTTGAATTAAACAATGGTTTCTTAGATATGACACCAAAAGTACAAGCAAAGAGAAATTAGGTACGTTGGACTTCATCAAGATTAAAAACATTTGTGCATCAAAGAACACTATCAAGAAAGTGAAAAGACAACCCATAAAATGGGAGAAAACATTTGCAATTCACATATCTGATAAGGTCCTAGTATCTAGAATATATAAAGAACTCTTACAATTCAATAATAAAAGCACAAACAACTCAATTTAAAATGGACAAAGGATATGAATAAACATTTCTCCAAAGAAGATATACAAATAGCCAATAAACATATGAAAAGGTGCTCGATATCATTAGTCTTTAGGAAAATGCAAATCAAAATCACAGTGAGATACTATTTCACACTCACTAAGGTGGCTATAATAAAAAGAAAAGGGGCAGTAACAAACATTGGTGAGCATTTGGAGAAAATGGAAATCTCATATATTTCTGGTGAGAATGTAACATGGTATAGATGCTATGGAAAACACTTTGGCAGTTCCTTAAAACGTTAAACATAGAATTGTGATGTGAGCCAGCAATCCCATGCCTAGGTTTATACCCAAGAGAATTGAAAACAGATGTTCAAACAAAAACTTATACAAAAATGTTCATAGCAGGGGCCAGCCCGGTGGTGCAGTAGTTAAGTTTGCACAAAAACAAATGAAGTAATGTTACGTGCTACAACACAGATGAACCTTGAAAACGTTATGCTAAATGAAAGAAGCCAGACACAAAAGGCCTCATTTTGTAAGATTCTGTTTATATGAAATGCCCAGAATACGCAAATCTGCAGAGACAGAAAACAGATTAGTGGTTGCCAAGGGATGAAGGGAGGGCAAAATTGAGATTAACTTCTAATAGGTTTGGGGTTTCTTTTTGAGATGATGGAAATGTCCTGGAATTAGTGGTAATGGTTGCACAACATAGTGAATTATACACTTTAAAATGCTGAATTTTATGTTATGTGATGTATATCTCAATAATAACATGCCATAAAGGAAAAAAAGAATGGAGGGCCAATGTGTTGGCAGGAATCTGGGTCCATGAAGGAACATGAGAAGCCTATTTTTTAAAAGACTTCCATAAAATGGCAACACAATCCTACATTATTTAAGCTGTTTATCTTTGGGTCTCTTTGGTACAGCAGCTTAGAATTTCCACAAGTAATAGATCGTCCGCGCCCAGAATGGGAAAAAATAATGTTCTGATAATGCATGAGACAGTAAGTTCTCACAAAATATTTATAGAAAGAGTAAATTATGCCATTTTCGTGTGCTACCTTGAGTTTTAGATATTAAGCATTATCTAATTAAATTCAGTTTATTTTCCCTTTTTGGTCAGTCTGATATACCATGTTCCAGATTCTTGTCCTGTCTAAAAATCTCTCTCTTCTTTCACTTTTATGTTGTATTTTTACTTCTACATGTGTGACTTTCAATTATTCTGGAGTCCCTAAGCACTGGATTCTTAAAATGGATTTGGTATTTTTTTCTACATTCTATTTCATTTAGTATATGAAACCTTGTGTTGTACCTGATATCATTGAGATTATTATCACAAATGTTCAATGCAAAACTTTCACTCCTGGGTTGAAATTCTCATCTATAAGCCCCTTGTCCTATAGATTCAGTAAAATATACATAAATGAAGAGGTTAAGAGTCATCGGTCTTCAAAATAAGTGTGTAAGTGGGCTTGCATTCCACAAGTTACCCACAAAATTGCCTTTAAAAATCCAGTTTATTTGCAATTCCAGTCTTAGCTTTATGTTCTCCTCCTTCAGGAAGCTTGATTTTTATGCTCATTTCCATCAACACAAAATTTATATGGGCTCAAGGATCAATTAAGTTTCCGTTGCTCTGATAGTTAACTCCCAGTCTCACCACATCTCCAGAGAGACATACCCCCTTTGAACTCCAAAAGCAGATACACTCTGCCAATTGTTTTTAAACAATTTTTAGTAGCTTTCCATTATATCAAAAAGATTATTGTACAAAGTCTGATGATTTTAATTTTAAAGCCGTTGTCCTCCCTTTCCAGTTACAATCTATGTTCCTTTGAATTTCTCTTACCATACATTTTTTTAAATCCTTAAAAAAAAAAGCCAAAATATTCTCGTCAGATTACCTCCATAAATTTAATACCTTCAGTATTCTACATGGTATCTAAATGCTTAACATTAGAATAATGAAGAATAAAATAGAGTCCCTTATTACCGAGGATTTACTTAAAATAAAAGGAGCAAAAGTGTCAGATATCATATGGCTTAAAACCCTGTAGTTTGCAGAGTTTGTGTGGACTGGGGAATCAGAAAAGTGAAAGAGCAGTATATGCTGGCATAGTTAAGGACCATTTCTTGGAACAGAAGCAATTGAACTAAAAAGGAAAATACACATATTATCTAGATAGGCAGTGCACAAAATGATCAGAAGCTCAGATACAGAATGGAACTTCATAAATGGTAGACACTGAGGAAAATGTGAAGCAATGAAATAGAGTGTGAGTTACCCTGCCAGTTTTCTGTTGCTGCATAACAAGTTACCACAGATTTAACAACTTAAGACAACACACATTTATTACCACACAATTTCCATATTTCAAGAGTCCAGGCATGGCTTAACTGGGTCCTCTGTTCAAGGTCTCACAAAGCTGCACTCAAGGCTACATTTTCAGGCTACCTTTTCATTTGGAAGCTTCACTGGAGAAGAATCCACTTCCAAGACTATTCAGATTGTTGGCAGAGTTTGTTTTCTTGCTGTTGTGTGACTGAGAGCCCTGGCTTCTTACTGGTTGTCAGCTAGAGGCTGCTGCAGTTCCTTGCCACGTGGGCTCCCTCAATAGGGATACTTACCTCGTTAAGGATCTCTTGTGCCAGTCTGCTAAAGTGGAGTCTTACAGAGTGTAACAAAATCATGAGAGTGACATCCCATCACCTTTGCAAGTAATGTAACCTAGTCAAGGGAGTGACATCCCATCGCATTTGCCATATTCTATTGGTTAGAAGCAAGTCACATGTTCTACCTGCGCTCAAGGAGAGGAAATTATACAAGGGTGTGTGACTCCCTATGGATCACCTTAGCGTGTGTCCACCATAGTCTGCCCTCTGGCTCCCAATGCTTCACATCCCTCTCACATGCAAAATACATTCACCCCTTTGCAAGGTCCCAAAAGTCTCATCCCATTACAGTATCAGCTCAAAGTCCAAAATCTTACCATCTGAATTAGATCCAGGTGCAGACGAGGCTCCTGGGTATAATCTCTTTAGGTACAGCTTCTGGAGCACAATTCCTCTCTCTCTCTGTGGACCTGTGAAAACTGAGCAGACAGATTATCTTCCCCTAAAACTGATCACACAACGGTTGGACAAGCATAGGATAACAGCTATAGACATTCCAATTCAAAAAGGAGAAAAATGAAAGTTATTAAGTACTCACTGGTCCATAACAGTTCTGAAATCCAGTTGGGAAAACATTGGTTGTCTCTTCATTAGGTATCAAGGCTTGGAAATAATCCTCCTTGGCACTCGGTCTGCCCTCTGGGTTCTTGGATCCCTCTTGAGTAATCCTTCCTTTTTCATGTGTTTGCAGACAAGTAGTTTTATCAGACTGCTTCCTACCAGTAGGCTATTTCAGATCCAACAGTCTCTTTGCCTTTTATACTGTCTCTGTCCCTTTTAGCCTGAGCTGACACTGTTTCTGTTAAAATAAATTTTTCAGAAACTATGTGGATCTTCTGAGGATTTTACAGGGTTCACTCCATTAGAAAAAAGGAACCACCAATCCTGTCAAAATAATATCTTCTCTATCTGGGCCTCCTGCTGAGAGCGCTAAGAAGCTTCCAAGAGGCTCTCTGGTTTGGGTGAGAGGATCTGTGAGATATACTCTAAATCTCTTGAAAGGGCCCTTTATGTGACTAAACATTCTGACCTTTGATCTTTCTAAAGTTTGAGCAAAACTTCTTTCAGTCACATCCTCAGCCTTTTCTATCGAACAGGTTTCTTTGGCACTGACTCTCTTAATTTTGGTGTCTGTTGCCAGCTAGAGGCGCTGAGAATTTTTTTTCTCTTTTAAGATTAGATTAGATTTTAATTTTGTTTTAAATTACAATAGCAATATTAAGTGACTTTTTCAAAGGAGAATTTACTCACAAATTAAGGATTTATTTATCAAACTTTTCTCTCATTTTTGTCACATACATACATATTTCAATACTTAAATAATAGCACATTATTTTTGTCCTACAATTTTCAGTTTCATTCAATGTTATTTTCTGATTGACCCAAGCCTTTGTAATTAGGATTAGAGCTGCATAAAATATAGAAATTGACTAAATGATCAACAGTGATGTATTATTAAAGGAAGAATGGCCCATTTTTTTCCAAGTAATTCTATTGAGATCTTAATGGTTTATAATGGTTGTGTAATTTCGGGTGTACATTATTCTTTATCAGTTTCTGAATAGACTTGATCGTGCTCGTTCCCAGTAGTCTAATTTTTATCTATCACCGTACATATGTGCCCCTTTATCCCTTTTGCCCAACCCCCAACTCCCTTCCCCTCTGGTAACCACTAATCTATTCTCTTTATCCATGTATTTCTTATCTTCTACATATGAGTGAAATCATGTGGTATTTGTCTTTCTCTGTCTGGCTTAAAAATGGCCCATTTTTATTCAACATAATGTTTCCCGGTTTTGTCAAAGTAAATGCAAACATACTTCAGTTGTTCAGCAATAACTCTTACTGCATGCATATATGCAAGTACAAATTCTTTTTTTTTTAATTTTTATTTTTTTCGGATGTACATCATATTTCAAATTCTGGATACATTACATCATGTTCACCACCCGAACGCTAATTATAGTGCATCCCCTCACATGTGACCCTAATCACCCCTTTTGCCCTCCCCCCTTCCCCCTTCCCCAATGGTAACCACCAGTCCAATCTCCAATGCTATGTGGTTTTTTTTTTTTTGTCGTTTTTATCTTCTACTTATGAGTGAGATCATATGGTATTTGACTTTCTCCCTCTGACTTATTTCACTCAGCATAATACCCTCAAGGTCCATCCATGTTGTCACAAATGGCCGGATTTCGTCATTTCTTATGGCTGAGTAGTAGTCCATTGTGTATGAATACCACATCTTCTTTATCCATTCGTCCCTTGATGGACACCTAGGTTGCTTCCAAGTGTTGGCTATTGTGTATAATGCCGCAGTGAACATAGGGGTGCAAGTGTCTTTGTGCCTTTGTGTTTTCAAGTTCTTTGCATAAATACCCAGCAGTGGAATAGCTGGATCATATGGTAGATCTATCCTTAATTTTCTGAGGATACTCCAAACTGCTTTCCATAGTTGCTGCTCCAGCTTGCACTGCCACCAGCAGTGAACAAGGGTTCCCTTCTCTCCACACCCTCTCCAACATTTGTTGTTTCCTGTCTTGTTAATTATAGCCATTCTGACCGGAGTGAGGTGATACCTCATTGTAGTTTTGATTTGCAGTTCCCTGATAGCTAATGATGTTGAGCGTCTTTTCATATGCCTGTTGGCCATCTGTATATCTTCTTTGGAGAAATCTCTGTTCAGATCTTTTGCCCATTTTCTAATTGGATTGTTGTTTTTTTGTTTTTGAGCTGTATGAGTTCTTTGTATATTTTGGATATTAACCCCTTATCTGATATGTGGTTTGCAAATATCTCCTCCCAACTGTTAGGTTGTCTTTTCATTTTGTTGATGGTTTCCTTTGCTGTGCAGAAACTTTTTAGTTTGATGTAGTCCCATTTGTTCATTTTTTCTTTTGTTTCCCTTGCCCGGTCAGACATGGGACTTGAAAATATGCTGCTCCGACCAATGTCATAGAGCGTACTGCCTATGTTTTCTTCTAGAAGTCTCGTGGTTTCGGGTCTTACATTCAAGTCTTTAATCCATTTTGAGTTGATTTTTGTGCATGGTGTAAGGGAATGGTCTACTTTCATTCTTTTGCATGTGGCTGTCCAGTTTTCCCAACACCATTTATTGAAGAGACTCTCCTTTCTCCATCGTATCCTCTTGGCTCCCTTGTCGAATATTAGCTGTCCATAAACGTGTGGGTTTACTTCTGGGCTCTCAATTTTGTTCCATTGATCTGTGTGTGTGTTTTTGTGCCAGTACCATGCTGTTTTGGTTACTATGGCTTTGTAGTATAATTTGAAATCGGGGAGTGTGATCCCTCCAGCTTTGTTCTGTTTTCTCAGGAATCCTTTGGCTATTCAGGGTCTTTTGTTGTTCCATATAAATTTTAGGATTCTTTGTTCTATTTCTGTAAAAAATGTTGTTGGAACTTTGATAGGGATTGCGTTGAATCTATAGATTGCTTTAGGAAGTATGAACATTTTAATAATGTTAATTCGTCCAATCCAAGAGCACGGAATATCTTTCCATTTCTTTGTGTCTTCTTTGATTTCTTTCAACAATGTCTTATAGTTTTCAGTGTACAGATCTTTCACCTCTTTCGTTAAGTTTATTTCTAGGTATTTTATTCTTTTTGTTGCAATTGTAAATGGGATTGTATTCTTAATTTCTCTTTCTGCTACTTCATTGTTAGTGTACAGAAACACAACGGATTTTTGTACATTGATTTCATATCCCGCAACTTGACTATATTCCTTTATTATTTCTAAAAGTTTTTTAGTAGACTCTTTAGGGTTTTCTAGATATAAAATCATGTCATCTGCAAAGAGTGACAGTTTCACTTCTTCTTTTCCAATGTGGATCCCTTTTATTTCTTTTTCTTGCCTGATTGCTCTGGCTAGGACTTCCAATACTATGTTAAATAAGAGTGGTGACAGTGGGCATCCTTGTCTGGTTCCTGTTCTTAGAGGGATGGCTTTCAGTTTTTCTCCATTGAGAATGATATTTGCTGTGGGTTTGTCATATATGGCCTTTATTATGTTGAGGTATTTTCCTTCTATACCCATTTTATTTAGAATTTTTATCATAACTGGATGCTGTATCTTGTCAAATGCTTTCTCTGCATCTATTGAGATGATCATGTGATTTTTATTCTTCATTCTGTTAATGTGGTGTATCACGTTGATAGATTTGCAGGTGTTAAACCATCCCTGCATCCCTGGAATGAAACCCACTTGATCATGATGTATGATCTTTTTAATGTATTGTTGTATTCGATTTGCTAGTATTTTGTTGAGGATTTTTGCATTGATGTTCATCAGTGATATTGGCCTGTAATTTTCTTTTTTTGTGTTGTCCTTGTCTGGTTTTGGTATCAGGATAATGTTTGCTTCGTAGAAGGAGTTAGGAAGCCTCCCCTTCTCTTCAATTTTTGGAAGAGTTTGAAAAGCATAGGTATTAAGTCTTCTTTGAATGTGTGGTAGAATTCACCAGGGAAGCCATCTGGTCCTGGACTTTTATGTTTTGGGAGGTTTTTAATTGCTGTTTCAATCTCCTTACTGGTGATCGGTCTATTCAAATTTTCTACATCTTCTTGGTCCAGTTTTGGAAGGTTGTATGTTTCTAAGAATTTATCCATTTCTTCTAGATTATCCAATTTGTTGGTGTATAGCTTTTCATAGTATTCTCTTATTATCTTTTGTATTTCTGAGGTGTCCGTTGTAATCTCTCCTCTTTCGTTTCTGATTTTATTTATTTGAGCCTTCTCTCTTTTTTTCTTGGTGAGTCTAGCTAAGGGTTTATCAATTTTGTTTATCTTTTCGAAGAACCAGCTCTTGGTTTCATTAATTTTTTCTATCGTTTTTTTAGTCTCTATTTCGCTTATTTCTGCTCTGATTTTTATTATTTTCTTCCTTCTGCTGATTTTGGGCTTTGTTTGTTGTTCTTTTTCCAGTACCTTTAGATGCGCTTTTAGATTGTCTATTTGGGATTTTTCTTCTTTGTTGAGGTAGGCCTGAATTGCTATAAACTTCCCTCGTAGAACTGCTTTTGCTGTAACCCACAGATTTTGGCATGTCGTGTTTTCATTTTCATTTGTCTCCAGGAATTTTTTTATTTCTTCTTTGATTGCTTCATTGACCCAATCATTGTTCAGTAGCATTTTGTTCAATCTCCACATTTTTGTGGCTTTTCTGGTTCTCTTTTTGTAGTTGATTTCCAGTTTCATACCTTTGTGGTCAGAAAAGATGCATGGTGTTATTTCGATCTTCTTAAATTTGTTGAGATTTGTTTTGTGGCCTAATATGTGATCAATCCTGGAGAATGTTCCATGGGCATTTGAAAAGAATGTGTATTCTGTGGGTTTTGGATGGAATGTTCTGTATATATCTACTAAGTCCATCTGGTCTAATGTGTCCTTTAAGGCGAGTGTTTCCTTATTGATCTTCTGTTTGGATGATCTATCCATTGGTGTAAATGGAGTGTTAAAGTCCCCTACTATTATTGTGTTACTGTCTATTTCTCCTCTTATGTCTGTTAATAATTGCTTTATATATTTAGGTGCTCCTATGTTGGGTGCGTAGATATTTACAAGTGTTATATTTTCTTGTTGGATTGTTCCCTTTATCATTATGTAGTGCCCGTCTTTGTCTCTTATTACAGTTTTTGATTTAAAGTCTATTTTGTCTGATATAAGTATTGCTACCCCCACTTTCTTTTCTTTGCCATTTGCATGGAATATCTTTTTCCATCCTTTCAGCAAGTACAAATTCTATTGAAGCTGATTGTCTCATTGATTATCACTTGTTACCAAATCGTGCATTCAACATTTCCGTGAACCTTATTGATTGGCATTCTTGCCCTCTTCCCTTAAATATATTCTCTGGTTTGATTTGTGGAATCAGACTTTGAGTCACATTTTTTTTTTGCATAATATGTGTGCAAACAAGACAATTGGCTGTTGGTTCTACAAACATTTGTACACATAGTGTAAAAACCAACAGTGTCTTATTCACCAAACTTACCTTGTACGTATTTTCTTAGATTTGTACCTAAGTATTTCGGTTTTTTGGTGCTAATGTATATAATGTGTTTTTAATTTCAAGTGCAGCTTATTTGTTCATATATGGGAAAGTTGAGAATTATTTTAAAGCACATTCAATAGCACAGTATTTAAATGTTCAACAACATGTGATAAGGCTCTGCTCTGCATCAAGCTATCTCCTCAGGACTGAGAACTCTGGTCAGGAGGTTACACCCAGATTCAGGCACCTGGGTGTTCACAGCACTCTTGATCCTTCCATCCCTCAGTACATGGAGGGCTTTGTGGGCTATAAAAATATAACAATAACCTCCTCTCCTCAACTCCTGTTGCTTCCCTTGATGTCCCCATGAGGGCTCTTCATGGCATTGTTTGAAATGACTGGGTAGACTACTCTTCTAATGCTTTGATTCAGTGATTCTCTATTCTTTTTGCACTCAATATTAAAATTAAAATCTGTATATTTATTTTTCACACACTACACTGCCACCACCTTATATTTGAGGGGCTTTCAGTGGCCTCCATTCTCCCAAGTATATTTGGAAAATCTTTGCCATCTGGGGCAGTGGCCCTGGGGGTAATCATCCAGCTGTTCCCTTCTGAGAGCTCTCAGGCCTGGCCACAGGACATAGAAGAATCAGCTTCCAGGAGTCCTCCTATGGTGAACGTAGATCTGAGAATCTCTGGCTGGTCTTCCAACAGGATACACACTGGAGGGTGATTAATACAAATTCATGTTTTGCAATGTCCTGGGTTTTGCCTTGGGCTACCCACAGCAAAGGGAGAAGAAACCCTTGGCTGGGCTCCCTCTTCATGATGTGATGAAGAAAAACCAACACTAATGAGAGGTATCCACAGCCTCTGTCCAAATGCATAACTGGGAGAGAAAAGCCAATTCAAGGGAAAGAGAACAGACCTGTGAGAAGAGAGCCTTGGGTCCTGCTCCAAATACCAGAACTAAGATCTGTAGGGCTCCACAGAATGAGGAGCTGTTACTGAGAGTTCAGTCTTTGAACTTGGTGCCAATCCAAATAATGAGAACAGAGTTTTGGGTGAAAAAGAAAATCAGCTTTTATTTTCTTTACAAGGTAAAAGGGGCTCTCAGCTGGCTAGTGCCTTAGGAACTGCTGGCTCCCCATTAAGAAGCGGGTAGGGGTTTTAAAGGTTTACTGCTTGTAGGAAGGGGGAGCCTGTGACCTTGCTGGTCAGCTTTTTCCCACCAGCCTGCATTTGGATTTGTGAGGCTGCTTGTAGGGAGGAGGATGGTGAGATAAGGGAATCTTCAAGTTAATGTCTTTAGTTGTCCGTCTCCATGGTGGATCGTGGATTCTGGCACCGAGAAGCTGAGGAGTTGGGGCCTGAGAAGCTTCAGCTTCTTGATGTTCTCTGGACATCAGTGTCCCTGTAATAAACTTCAAGGACCCGTGATTAGCCAAAGCTTTAGTTTAAGCCCAGCGTGAGGCCGCCTGGGCTTTAACAATTTTTAACTTCCATTTGGTTGTAAAGCTCAGGGAGTCAAAGGTTAAAGTAACATATTTACATATGAGTGTAACTAAAGAAGCAGGGAAAAGGGATGAGTGCTTTGGGTTTTAACCCCATAGGCGTTGGGTTTAATGTAGGGGAACCGATATCAGGGCCAGTATTAATTAAGAGCCTCTAACAGGGCTGGCTTGATCTCTGTGGTCCTCCTTTCATAGTCTGAGTCTTGTGGGTACAGTAAAGTGTCCTTGTGAGAACTCCAATCCCCAGCCTGTGCCTTATGCATGAGCATGACCCATGTGACTTTAATCCTCCAGCTCTGTGCCAGGGGAAAACAGACACTCTCAGAAAATTCCCAAGGACTGAACCTGAGTGTAAGTTCTGCATGAGGCCAGACCTGGAGGGAGCAGAAGCAGGTACTGACAAGCGTTCCAGAGCTATGACTTCCCATGCGGGTCACATGTACATACATACAATATTCCTCACACTCAGACAGGAGACACAGAAGGGGAAGAATGAGCTACCTACCACAGGTGGCCACAAGGTGAGGTTGCATGGCTGGTAGGTGTATTTCATTGCTTATTTTATTTTTAGCTTTTCCTCAATTTTTCACTGCTTAAACTTGCTAAGTTTATAGATGTTTCCCAGGGAGATCTTCAAGGAAATTAATTTTACATCAGAAGACTAAGGAGTGGCTGAAAAAATGGTGACATGTGCATCCATATGCAGATTTGGAGCAGGTCACAGATTTATTAAATAAAAAATAAAATATAATACATTGTTTGCTCTTGTGTAATTCATTCTTTCAAAATGAATAAATTGTGTTGTGTCTGCTTTGTAGTGGGTATTGGAGACAAAGCAGTGACGAAATGGAAAAAAAGAATCCTGCCCTCATGAATCTTACAACCTAGTGAGGAAAGAGAGAGAAATACATAAACAAGAACAGTACTTCACATGTCAAAAGATAATGAGGACTATAAAGAGAAATGAGGCAGGAAGGTGGTAGGGGGTGGTGATGTGTGTGGGGGTAGTCATCTCTGTTCCTACTGGATGATCACTACAAGGGATCTGGGAAGACCTTGTCGACAAGGAGACTTTGAGCAGAGAGTGGAAGGGAAGAAGGGAGACCACCATGTGGGTATCGGGGCAGGGATTCAAGGCAAAGGAAAGAGCAAATGCCAAGCCTTGGGCCAGGAGCATCTTAGTGCTCTGGAGGAGCAACAAGGAGGCCTGTGAGGCCGAAGTGGAATGAGCAAGGACCCAGCTGTGGAGTTAGACCAGAGAGGTAATCAGGGGTCAGATCATGTAGGACTCATGGATGATGTGTGCGTTGTGGCTTGTACTCTGATGAGTGGAAAGCTATTGAGGGATTGAGTGACCTGACTGAATCCTCTGGTGCTGGGTGGAGAACAGATTGCAGGGGCAAAGGCAGGAGAAGGACCATGGTAAGAAGCAGCCAAAGTCATCCTCTCAAGAGGTGATGGTGGCTCTGACCAGGTAGAATAGGGGAGGCAAAGTAGTGGTCAGATGTGGACATACTCTGAAGCTAGGGATGGAGGCTTTGCTGATGAGGTGGAGATCAGGCAGGGAGAAGGGGAGAAGTCCAGAAAGACCAAAAAGCTGGGGCCTGAACACCTTTCTGGATGGAGTTGCTGTCATGGAAAATGGGAGACTGAGGGAGAGTAGGTTTGAGGGGGGATGTCTCATTTGGTTTTGGCACATTAGATGTCCACGTGGAGAGGTTGTGGAGGTGGCTGTGTGGGTATAAATCTGGACTGTATGGAAGGGTTTGGAAAGGATAAATAAATGTAGAAAGTCATGACAGTACAAAGCCAAGAGGCTGGATGAAGTCAGCAAGGGGATGAGTTGCTGAGGAAGAAAAGTGGTCCAAGAACTACATCCTTGGTCAAAACTAATGCTGAGAGGTTTGGGAGAAAAATGGCAACCAGCAATGGAGACAGAGAAAGAAAGGCCAGTGAGGTCAGAAAGAAAAACAAAACAAAGCAAACATTAGAATGTATTCAACTGGAAGCTAAGTAATGGAAGCATTTCAAGGAGAGATAGACCGACTGTGTCAAATGCAGACAATAGACTAAAGTTTGAGGGATCTTTTTAGGGGGATGAAATTGTTCTTAAATTGGATTGTGATGGTTGCACAACTCTGTACATTTACCAAAAAAGTCAATAAGTTGTATATTTAAATGGGTGAATTTGTGACATGTAAACTATACCTCGATAAAGCTGTTTAAAAATTTAAGAAAAGGATTTAACATCTACCTACCCAGCATTTCTACTCCCAGGTATTCACCCAGGTGACATAAAGTCACATATTTATAAAAAGGACCTGTGCATGAATATTCATAATATCTTTATTCATAATGCCCTACACTTGAAGCAACCTGAATGTCTATCAATAAGAGAAGGGGTAAATATTTTGTGATATATTCATACAAGGTCAAATTACACAGCCATGAAAACAAGTGAAGTGCTTATCCACATGAAAACACGGATGGATCTCAAAAACATTATTTTGAGCAAAAAAGGCAGGCATCAAAGCATACACTGTGATTTATTTCATTTTTATGAGTTTCAAGAATCTGCAAAAGTGATGCATGTGAATAGAAATCAAAACAGAGGATGTAAATACAGAGGGCGGTTGGGTATTGATTGAAAAGTTACAGGGGGTTGTATTCTGTGTTAACAAACGTAATCCATGCATTGATAGGTTTGTTGGGTACTGTAGGGGGATATAAAGTTTTAACAATTTGCAAGTCGCACACTTAAGATTGGCACATTTCACTATGTTTTAATTTTATATTGATGAAAAAATAAGAGGGAAAGAAGAATGATCATTAGACAGTAATTGAAGGAAGCACATTTTATTTACAAATCACCTCTCATCACAGACCAGTCTAGACTGACCAATCTAAGCTTCCAGCTGCTGGTTGGGTTCCAGGCTGGATGTTGGGGTGTTCCCCAGATTTTGTTATGGCTGCTAGATTCACAGTTGCTGGGTAGAGCCTTGTGGTGGATCGGTGCCATGGAGGAGCTGCCATCCTCTGCAGAGGTTGGCTATGGGCTGATCCTTGGGAAGCTGGGGGAAGTGGTGGTGGAGCTGCTGCCTAATAGCCTGAGTCCATGACTCACTTTCCATAGCCTTCAGTGGGAGACAGTAGTGTGTCCACCTGTCATTGGCTTATTGGTAGGTCTCAATTATATTCCAAGTTCTTTAATCTGTTAGAAGTCAACTTTATGTAAGACATGAGAAGAAGCTCACAGAAACACTGGCTGCACAGACTGAGGAAAAATTCCAACTCATTGACAAGTTTAGTGGTGCTAAAAAAGGAGTATGCAGGGATTGAGATATCTTTAGAGAATGCCAGGCTAGAGGAAGAGGCTTTACATATACCCAGACTTACAGACACTTACAGAAAGTTGAAGAGGACCAACTGATGCTGATGAAGGAATTAACTTCCCTGGTTTGAGAACTGAAGGAACAGAGATCCAAATGCTCAAAACAATAGGTGATGGTGATGTTTAAAATGCTTGAGTCTTTAGAAGAGGTCAAGAATCACCACATCACAAGAATCTTTTCCAAACCTGCCAGGAGGCCAAGAGTCAAGTCCTGATGGTCTCTTCCCCAGAAGTGTGCCTGGGCCTTAAAGCAGCAGTGTTTCCTCCTCTCCACTTGGGCCTCCTGAGCTGCCAGGCTGTGTTCACCCATCTCGACTTCCATCTGAGGATCGTTGAAGCCAGAAGTACTTCCTTGGCAGTAGTTCCTCGAGCTTCACATCCTAGACACGGCAGACAACTCCTTTGTGGTGAGTTCCTCCAAATCTAAAGAACATTGAACTTCCCACGGAGAGCAGGTGACATGTTCTACAGCATCACATCTCTGCGCAGCTTTCTCTGGGATGTGTCCAGCAGGGTCCACTCTTCCTGGGCCAAGGCCGTAGCCACATCCTTGAAACATCAGGACAAAAAGTCTGGTAGAAGCTGTGGCACAGCTCCCTCCTCAGCAATCAGGGCCATGAACAGGAAACTTTTCACTCACTATTGATGCAGCCCCAAGTTGTCCTGGAGCCACAGTGGTGCATCCTTGGGTCAGTCATGAGGGAAATGAAGCTTTGTCCTCACTGTGGACGAGGCACTGATGTCCAAGAGGCTGAGATTTTTGAAAACCATCAAGTCCTAGTTCCTCTTTGTTTAACAGTTGTTCCCTCAATTTACCTCTCCTCCCACATTTTACTGTAAGCAACAAGAAGAAACCAAGCAGCACTTTATACATTTTCACTGGCAGTGTCCTTAGTCATATATCCCAGTTCATCATTACAAGTTCTGCTTTCAACCTAATTACAGGAGACAATTTTGCTAAGCTTTCTGTCATTTCATAACGTGTCCCCTTTCCTCCAGTTTCCAATAACATGTCCCTGACTTCCTTCTAAGTCCTCACTGGCAATGTCCTTGAAGTCCAGATTTCTACTTACAGTCTGTTCAAGGTGATTTAGGTTTTTTCTATCATGCTCCTCAAAATTCTTTCAGCCTTTTCCTACCACCTGGTTGCACAGACAATCCCACGTTTTTAGGTGTTTGTTACAGCAGTACAGACTCCAGATACCATAATCTGTATTAGTTTTCTACTGTAGCATACCAAATTACCACAAGCTTAGCAACTTAAAACAACACACATTGTCTCACGTTGGCCAGGGGTCAAAAGTCTAGGCACAGCTTAATTGAGTCCTCTGCTTAGTCTCATAAGACTGCAATCAAGGTGCCAGCTAGGCTGTGTTCTCATCCCAAGGCTTGACTGGGAAAGAATTCACTTCCAAGCTCATTTGGGCTGTTGCCAGAATTCATATCCTTGTAGCTCTATGACTGAGGGCCCAGTTTCTTACTGGCTGTCAGCTAGAGGCCATCCTCAGCTCCTGGGGTCTGCCTGCAGTTCCTAAAGACTATTCACAGTTCCTTGCCAAGTGGACTTCCTCACCATGGCTGCTTACTTTATCAAGCCTCAAGGAGGATCTCTCCCTCTAGTCTACAAGACAGTCTTACATAACTAACCTAATCACAACAGTGAGATCTGGCCATTGAGACCACGTGATATAATCAAAGGAGTGGCATCCCATCACCTTTGCCATATTCTGTTGATTAGAAGCTAGTGATTGGTTCCAACCACTTTCAAGGGGAGGCGATTACACAGGAGCATGAGTACTGTGGGAAGGGGAGAGTATGAGAAATGGGTGTGAGGCTTTGGAATAAATCAAGGGATATAAGAAATGTGCCACTCCTGAATAGATAGGAAGTTGATATTTTTCCTTTTGTTATAGATATATTCAAATATACACAAAACTAGGTAGAATAGCCTAACGTACACCCAAATGCTCATCACCCACCTTCAACAATTTCCAACCTATAGCCAATATTCATCTATAAACACCCACCCTGATTGTTTTGAAGCAAATCCCAAGCGTGTTGTCATTTCATCTGTAAATAGTTCAGTAAATGTTTCTAAAAGAGTGCTTGTTTTAATCATAATACCATTATTATACCTAAATATTAACAGTAATTCCTTAATATTACTTAATGCCAGTTAGTGTTTCATATTTCCCTGTTTGTCTCAAAGATATCCTTTTTTATTAACTTTGTACTTTGAGATCATTTCAAACTTACAGGAGAGTAGCAAGAATAATATAAGAAACTCCCTATATACATACATACCTAAATACATACACACATGTCTACATATACACACACAGAGAAAGACAGAAATAGACTGGTGATGTGAATGGAGCAAAATATAAACAATTGGAGAATCTGGGGAAAGCTTTTGTTATTGGGTGGGCTGTTGAGTTGATTCCAACTCCTAGTGACCCTGTGTACAGACCCTGCCTGGTCTTTTTGTGTGCCATCCTCCCATCTTTCAGTGCTGTATCAGACAATGCTCCACTACTATCCAAAGGATTTTCATGGCCAGTTTTTCGGAAGTGGGTGGCCAGGTCCTTCTTCCTCGTCTGTCTGAGTCTGGAAGCTCCACTGTCCACCATGGGTGACCCTGCTGGTATTTGAAATACCAGTGGCACAGCTTTCAGCATCACAGCAACACGCAGCCACCACAGTATCACAACCAACTGACAGGTGGTGTGGTTCCCTGACCAGGAAATGAACCCGGGCCCTTGCAGTGAGAGCCCTGAATCTTAACCACTAGACCATGGCTTGCTGGGTAAAGATTAGGGAGTTAAATTTTTTCTAAACTTTCTCTTAGGTAACCACAGTACAATTATCAAAATTAGGAAATTGAACATTGATTGAATACTATTATCTAATTCACAGACCATATACAAATTTTGTAAATTGTGCAAAATTATCTTTTATAGCCATATTTTCTCCCAGTCCAGGATCCAATCCAGTATCATGCATTGCATTGCATTTACTTATCACATCTCTTCAGTCTCCTTTAATCTGGAACAGTTCTTCAGACTTTCTTTTTTTATTGATCTGAAGTTTTTTAAGAGTACAGACCAGTTACTTGGTAGAATATCCCTTAATTTGGATATGTCTCTTTGTCCCAAGATAGCAAGATTAGCTTTAATCACTCAGTTAACATGGTGTCTAACAGTTTCCTCCACTGTAAATCACTATTTCCCCTTTATAATTAATAAGTAATTTATGGGAAAATACTTTGAGTTTATGTAAATACTCTATTTCTTATCTAACTCCCACCCACTAGTTTAGCTAGTTTACCATAAATGATGATTTTCTAACTCCATCATTTCTTTTGTATTTATTAGCTGACATTCTACTATAAAGAAGTTCCCCTTCTCCCCAATTTCTTTATTTTTCATTTATTTATTTATAAATGGACTCATAATTAGTTTATAATCTATTACTATATTTATCTTGAAATTTAAAAATATTCTCAGATTTGGCCAGAGGGAGTCACTTCCAGCTGGAATCTTATGTCCTTTTGACATGTCCCCATGATTCCTTGAGCACACTTTCTGCCACAACAAAATGTTCAGGTTCATTTTGTACTTTTCCTGTCCTGGCCCAGAATAGTCCATATCTCCTAGTTAATAATTTGCTTTTAGTGAGTTTTCATCATGGTATATAACGTAGTATGCCTACTAAATACCTAATGTTACTGACAAATAGAAATGGCAAGTAATAGGATATATTGGAGTATATGAGGAAGCCATTTGGTGTAAACCTAATTCAGCCTGACTTTGTTTTTCCAAAAGGGCCTGACATGGCCATTGAGCATGCATTGTAAATCCACTTTAAACATTTCTTATGGCAAGGGCAAATGCCCTTAAGATAAAGGTGCAACTTCCCCTCCCCGACATTGGCATTTCCTTAAGGATAAGCATCTTTCCTTAGGCTAGGAACTGATTGCTGTGCTCACCTGTGACCACCCAGCTTGAGACAACAGACCTGCCACCCTGCTGTGTCCACCAAGACAGCAGACCTGCTACCTGCTGTGTCCACTGAGACAGCAGACCTACTACCTGCTGTGTCTGTCAATCGCTGTGCCGACAGAGCAGTCTCATGACTATTGTAAAAGGGACATTTCAATCATATGTGAAACATCCTCTTTGAGGCTATATAACCACTCTGTACACACCACTTCTTTAGTGCCCTTCCTTCCTTTGGGAAGGAAAGCCCCGGGCTATGGTCCCTCACATTTTTGCTCAGAATAAACTCACTCAAATTTTCATTTATAGATTGGTTATGGATTATTTTCATTGACATTACATAACTTTTGTAGGAGAAAAACATAATTGAAATTTTTGCAGTTCACTGTGTTCGTGAAGTAAGAGTTATTCTTTACTAAAAGGTGAGGACTAAACTAAGCCCTCTTAAATCTCCCAGCTAATATGAGAACTGCAGGAAACACCTTTCCTGGGCAGTTGAGTACCAGATGTTATGCAGAGAACTGGGAAGAGAGAAATATATTATACACACCCCTGGTCTTCTAGCAACCCTCAGACCTGCAAAACAAATACAAGTAGGTAGGAAAGGTAAATTCTCCATGGGAGAGTAAGTTTACCTGTCAGTGTTGGAGAAGCTTAAATAAGAAGATAAGACATATGCTGCAAAGTGCAAAGGTGTGGAAGTTAAAAAAAAAAAGATCTGACGTCAAATACCTCTATGTAGAAGAAGAAGGGTCTCTGTGACATTCAGGGAAGCAAAATGAGTAAAAAATCTGAGAGCAAATGCTGGACTCCATCATGGAAAAAGTATTGATGTTTTATTTGAACTAATGGATTACCACTAAGGGATTATATATGTGGGGAAGAAATATGAACTGGTTTTTGTACCTTGAAAGGATTATATTCCGTATTGCAATTGTATTTATATCTCAGGATGTCATATTTAAAATAGAGATTAGGTTTTAACAACATAAAGAGAAGCACTGACCATGAACAGGGTCATTGCACAGTTTTAAGTCTACGCTGAAAATGACATATTCTATGACCAAATATGCTTTTTAAAATTTTTTTCCAGCTTTACTGAGGTATAATTGACAAATTAAAAATTGTATACGTTTAAGATGTACAAGGTAGCGCTTGAATATAAGTATATTCTTTTACCTTGACCTACCTAAGGCCCGAGCAGTGTTCAGAGGCTCTGAGGAAAATAGGAATGTGGATGGTTTGAAACAAGATCATCAGTGAGGTGTGCACAAGAAGAATCCTGTCCACTGAGTTCTGCTTTGACCCTATGCCCTTGGCTTCTTTTGAAGACAGTTCTGAATCAGTGCGTCTCAAACTCGAGTGTGTATCAGAATCACCTACAGGGCTTGTCAACACACAGATTTCTGAACCCCACATCCAAAGTTAGATATTCAGCAGGTCTGGAGTAGCACCCAAGAATTTGCATTTCTACCAATCTGTCAAATGCTGCTGCTGGTGGTCCAGAGAACACACCGGGAGAACCATTGCTCTAGAAGACGGCTGTGGCAGACCCTATTGTGCACTTATGACAAGGTTACCATTGACAACATTCTGTCTTTATCATTAGGCTGACCCCCTGATCAGATTATACTTGTTGTTCTGGAATAATTATAAATGATACCCCTTTCACTTTCTAAAGTGTCTTGATTTGGATGATATAGGTCACCTCACCTATAATCCATAATGACGTCAAATTTGTTTTTGAAATTCAATTATCAGAAAATGTTTACCCTGGAAGAACTGCCCTATTTTCTCCCTTGGACAAAGTAAATCCCACAAATGACTGCATTTCCTTTCCAGCTGTGCCTGGTAGGAAGATCAGAGACAAACTTGCAGCTTAATTTTAATTACTCTGCAAAACCATACAGCACAAATGCCTACAGCCCAAATAGATTCTGGTGCTGATGTTCTCCATTCTGTCTGTATCTTCCCCGACCTAATTTTTATAGAGCCATACATGGACATTTTACTACAGAGATTCTAAAATGCTCCCTAAAAACCCTGGACAGTAATGGGTGCAACAAACAACTACAGTCATGCCCTGTATAATGATGTTTGGGTCAACAATGGACTGCGTAGACAATGATGGTCCCATAACATTAATACCATATAGCCTAGGTGTGTAGTAGGCTACACCATCCAGGCTTGTGTAAGTACATTCTATGATGTTCTCACAACGACACAATTGCCTAACAGCTCATTTCTCAGAACATGCCTCTGTCGTTAAGCGATGCATGACTGTACATAAATCGATGATAACTCATGAAAAACTTGGTTATTTCCTGCTTTTCTTGGGAAGGGGCATGAGTCTGTGAAGTTAAAGTTGCAGAGAGGAGGATGCACAGGGGCACTGCAGAGCTCACATTCACCAGCCTGGAAACCCCCACACTTGAGCTGGGCAAGAGGCCACACCCTCTGGTAGGCCCAGGAAACACCACGTTTCTGTGACCACACCCTGTGTATCTGTGACTGATATAATCGTGTGATGCTTGGAAAGGGCAGGTTTCTCACTGGGACCAAGTGTACAACTGTCCCCTCCCAAGTCATTTACCATTTAATATCTGTTCTTGCACCCTGACCCAAGATTTTGATTTCTACAAAATAATCATGTGAAGATTTAAATCCAGGAATTTTACTACAGTGGTGTTAGTAACAATCAAAACCAAAACCATCCTTCATAAATGTTTACTAACAGTATATCGGTTATATAAATTATGATACATTCAATGACTCGATGTTCTGCAGCTGTTAAAGTTGTATACAAAAATATCTGCTGATGTGGAAAAATATTTAAGTTAAAATACAAAGCAAAAAGAGAAGGTAACCAAAAAATATGATTCTAGTTTTCATTTAAGCTAAATGTGGATGAGTGAATATACTAAACACTCCTGCACATAAACACCGAGGCACATACCCAAAAAAAATATCTAGAAGCAAATAAATCAAAACATTAATAGAATTTATATTTAGGAGATGATAAATATTTTTCCACATCAGCAGATATTTTTGTATACAACT